>NW_018165350.1:159194-194153 GCF_001263595.1 Phalaenopsis equestris
ATATATATATATATATATATATATATGTAAAAAATGAAATGAGATAGGAAAACCAGAAAAGTTGAAGGTGAAGCTAACAAACCTCAAACCATGACTCAATTAGTCCTGAAAGATCTTAGTTGATGATTTCCTAGAGAAAAATATAATAAGTTCAATCGTCCTTCAAAATATCCAATAGATCTTAAAATTTTCGGGGCACGAACCTGAATAACTTTTAAAATCCCTTGAAACATTTCGAGTTCATTTTGAACTTATTATATTGTTCTTATAAGCATCTCAAAATTGAATTATCCCACCGCTTAATGAGCCTTGATATTTCAACTATCCCAAGAAATGAAGAAAGTTAGATAGTCACTTAACATTTCATTTGATAGTTATATGAATTGGTACCCCAAAGGGCAAGTCCAAAGTCATTAAGGATTTTAATGCCCAAAGTTAAAGTAGGTCCTAAAGTATTTGAAAGTGTTTATCAATTAATTAAGTCCATCTTTTCCAATCCCAATTAAGACAATTCTTACATAGCAAACCTAGTTCACTATTAAGCCCTCTTGAATTTAATATATTATTATTTTTTTATGTAATTTTATAATAATTAAATATTAAGTAAAATGAAGTCATGATTTTCATTAATATAAGACCTAGCATTCAATCATCGATTAGTGTGCTTCAAATGAATGAATTATTATCTTCATAACTTAATTCCATACCCTAAGATCATCTTAGTTGAATTATCTTCCAAATCATGATAATTATCAAAATTACAATTTTACCCTTATCATGAAAATGATGACAAATTGGTTTTTATCTCTTAGACCTTTATACTTCAAACACTCTAGAGATTTTATTATAATCAATATTACTCATTTACCCTTTGATTAATCATAAAATTTAATTAAGGTATTAAAATTCCAAAATTAACATTTTTTCCCTTGGGCTCTCTATCCTATAACTTATCAAATGAAACTCATGTGACCCTGAAAATTTCATGAAGATTCAATCATGAGTTAATTAAATTATCAGAGGAGAATATGTGGTTGTTCAAATTTTTATTCAATTTATATAATTATTTTAATTCAAAAATAAGATTTTTCAATATTAATTTATTTAATTAATCAAAATAAGATTTTTGGTCATGAGAGAATTATTAGAGGTTCACCTAGGTCAGAGGAACACTTGGACAAAATTCCATGATTTTTTTAAATTATATTTTAATTATTATAATTGTTTACGATTTTTAGTGATTATTTAAATAAATTTTAAAATTGAAAATTGCCATTTATATTTTTATTGAAGCTTCCTAAGTTCAAGGAACTCAGAGAAATAAATTTCAAATTTTTATGACTTATATTTCATTTATTATAATTATTTTAATGAGAAAATAAGGAAAATATATTTTAGATTTTTAAAAATTTAAAATTACTTCAAAAAAATTAAGAAAATATTCTAATGAGTCCTAGGTAATCAGGGAATAATTAGACAAATTTTAGACTATTTTCATAATTTTGAAATTATTAATTATTTTTAATTATTTTAAATTTAAAACATAGCTCAAAAAATGAAATATTTTCTTTTAAATAATTTTTATTTTTTTCTAAATTCACCTTGAAAGTGCTCGTAATCATTAGGAACTCAGAAAATTGCTTTGCAAATTTACTAAGTGTATTTAATTTAATATAATTAATTTTGTACAAAAATACAAATTTTCTTAGAAAATCAACTTTAGTACTTAAACTTACTCAAATAAATTTCAATTTTTTTAAAAGTAAGTTAACATGATTTTTCTTTACATTGTGGAATTAGTTTCATTAATTTTTAAATAATATTTAATTTAAATAAATTAATATAAGTTTTAGGCATTTAGCTAGCCATAGAAATATACAAAATTATCCAAACAATCCTGATATTTTTCCTAAGCTTCTCTGACCATAAGGAACCTAATAAAATTTATTTCATAATTTTCTAAATGATATTTTAATTTGTATAATTAATTTAAGCCAAAATAGCCATCCAAGCATGGAAATTTGGGTTACATGCATGGTGATGCTCTCTGACCTTGGAAAAATCAGAGAACATCCCCCTTGTCATGAGGAATGAACCCCAAAGTTTCAAGCTTTGATGAATAATATTTAATCAATTAAAATTAAAACAACTCATAGGCTATTTAATTAATTAAAAATCAGAGACTCATCAGATAATTTTTATTTTTGGTCCACATTATTCTACTATGTTCACTAAGTAAGTGGGTATTTTTATTTTATTTTTATGATTTTTCTATGCAAAGATATGAATTTTCTAAGGTGTGGTATTTATTTAATTCATTTAAATCCTATTTTCCTACTTATCCACGCGGCGCTGACTGGATCCTATGGCGCTCCTAAAGACCACGTGTCGCTCTGCCATTTGACGCTACCTTATGACTCAGCGGCCCCGCGTCTCGCAATTCATGTTTTATTCCCTCATCCAGCTTCATCACGAATGTCCATCTGATATAAGCGCAATCAGACGGTTGTGGGTCATCGTCTCCAATGGCCAGAACCTGTGAACCGTTCAACTTCAAACCCTAAGAACTCTCTCGATACTCAACCAAATTAAATGAGGTTTGTTTCTACACCTTCATCTACTCAATACAAACACATCTATATGGTTACAAGGCTATGAATTACAAGTTCCGTTTACAATTGATGAAACAGAGCTCAAAATTAGGGTTAATGAGCTATACCTTTATCTGAGAGGGGAGGCCTCAATTAAATTTTTGTGGAAGCTGTAGTGGACTCCAATGAACCTCTTGGATGTGTTCTTTTCCTCTAAAGAATGATCTAAGTATGAGGTCAGAGAAAAGGTGGAGCGGCCTTGGTCTAGAGGTGGATTGGAGTGCTAGGGGAAAGGGGGGTTTTGATGGAAAACTTCTTCATTTAGCTTAGGGAAGCTAAAGGAATAGACAATCTGAAGTTTGGTGGAGTTTAGATTGGGTTATAGAAAACCCCTGGATTTTGA
Organism: Phalaenopsis equestris; assembly: GCF_001263595.1. Classification (NCBI taxonomy): domain Eukaryota; kingdom Viridiplantae; phylum Streptophyta; class Magnoliopsida; order Asparagales; family Orchidaceae; genus Phalaenopsis; species Phalaenopsis equestris. Next base: position 162,189 of record NW_018165350.1, read on the forward strand.
ACTCAAAAGTGAGCTCTCACAGAGGGAGTCAAAAGAGGATAACTGAGAGCAGTTTGACAGAGTTTCCCAAGGAAATTGGTTAGTTCTCTCTCTGACCATAGAAGAGAGAGTTTAAATAGAGGAGGAAGGAGAGGCCACGTTCACTCTCTGGCCATAGAAGAGGGACTTTAAATAGAGGAGGAAGGAGAGGCCATCATGGATGAGGAGGAAGGAGAGGCCATCATGGATGGCCATTGGGTGCGGTGGAAAGAGTTGCTTATGTGGAGGGCTTAAGGCACAAGTGTCCAGTTGGAGTGAGCCAACTCAAGGAGTTCAAATTTGGAGTTTTGGCAAATAGATGGCTCTCAGTTTTGGTGTTTTCTAGCCACTTGCCAACATGGCCAGGGGTGGTGGCCAATAGAGTTGGGAGAGCCAGAGGGATGGTAATGATGATTAACCCTTAATGGTTAAGGTTGATGGCAAGTGTATCTTGATTTAAGACAAATATGAGAAGAGATCCCCTAAATCAAAGGATTGTTTGTCAATGGCTCATGTAGGGTGGGCTAGGTGGATCTAGCATAGTAACTAAGCTCTAAAGGATGGTTTTGGTGGCTTTGGCTTGATCAATTTGATTTATCTTGGTTAAGTTTAGAGCATGGATTCAATTTTGGGCATTTTGGCTTGAATTTGAGTTTGGGTTGGGCCAATCATGGCATTGAGCTCAATTTATTGGTTAAAATGGTGTAGATGGTTGTCACAAGGAGTTTAGAAAAAGAGTTGAGTGATTTTGGTTTGATTTGGAAGCTCAATTTGATGGGTCTAACCAAAGCTCATGGCCAATTTTAGGGCATTTGGGTTAGCCTTAGGTTTGGATTGGGCTAAAGCTTTGTTTAGACCTAATTTATGGTTCAAATTTGTTGAAGGGATTTCCATGAAGAGTTTTGGATACCAGTTGAGTAGAAATGTTGGGGTTATGAAGTTCAATTTGGAGGAATTTGAAGTTTAGGGCAAAATTGAGGGTTTTGGTCCTAGTTTAATTTGAGTGAGATTGGGGGTTGACCAAGGGCAAATGAGGGTTCAATTTGATGTGGAGGAGTGTTTTAAAGAGTTTAGTATTCAAAATTGAGGCAATTGGATAGGTTTGATGGTTCAATTTGGTGAAATTTTAGCATAGGGTCAAGATGGGGATTTTGAATTGGGCTTAAGATTTAGTTTTGAAATTGGGTCCAATTGAACTTGGATTTGGTTTCAATCTATTTATGGCATGATTAATTTGAGTTTAGAATTGAAATTGGGGAAAATTGGGATCAAATTGGTATACATTTTTCGTGAATTGGGGTAAATGGACCTTTAAGGGCAATTTGGGGCTTTTGGTGAAAATATGTCAAATTGGGCTCAATGGCTTGGTCCAAATTGGTTTTGGGGACATTTGAAATAATTTTGAAGATTTTGGGATAGTTTGGGGCACCAAGGGAATTTTTTGTAATTTTGATAATCTTGGGTATTTTGGATAATTTGAGTGGTTTAAAAGAGTTTGAAATATTTTTTTTGACAAAATTGGTTATCTTGGGTAATTTTTTGTCAAAATTTGGGTCTCAAGGGTAGTTTGGTGAATTGGGTTAGGTTTTGGGGGGAAAAGGCTAAATTGGATATTTTAGTAGGATTGGGGTTGCCAACTACACTACCACCCACTATAGTCGTGGACCAATAGAATTCCCTACTTTGGGTCCTCCATGTACTGGTCTAAGCTAAACCCTAATCTATGGCTAGTGGCCTAGGGGACCACCTATATCAAAAGGGTGGCTAAGGTGGCTAAAGTGTGTGTCATTGGTCCATGGCTCAAGTGTGTTTGTGTGTGAAACTGACCAAGGCCACACCACCTAGGGTTCACCCTAAGGCCAAACAGTCCTACGGGGACTCCTAATGAGCTCCCCCATACTGGACCCACCTAGTAAATGTTAGAGGTTAGGAACAATATGTGGAACTTCAAATTGAGCAAAGAAGAGTTCAAAGAAGAGTTTTGAGAGAAGAGTTTTGAGTTTCTAATGGTGAGGGTTTCTTTACTAGTCCTCTAGGAATAGTCAACAAGAAAGTCTTATGGCTAGAACTTAGGCTACTAACGAGGAAATTAGACCTCAACCAAAAGTGAGGTCAACACTCCTGGAACCCTAAATTCTCAAAAATTGCCCAAAACACCCTAACTTCACCAAAACTACCAAAATGCCCCTCATGGCTCAAAACTTACCAAAACCTCCCAAATTATTCCAAACATCCTCAAAACCAATCTTAGCCATCAACTGGGCCTAATTTGACTAAATTGACAATTTTTGACCAAAAATACCAATTTTACACCTAAATGCCTAAAGTCTCCAAATCCATCCCAATTTCCACCAAATTTATTTCAAACTTCCCCAATTTCAAATCCAAATCAAATTTCATCATGCCTAAACCCAATTGAAACCAAATTCTAGCCTAATTGAACCAATTTCATGTCCAAATCTCAAGCCTAATCCAAATACCCCAAAACTGACCCTAAGCCAAATTTCACGAAATTGAACTCTCTGGCCTATCCAATTCCCCCAATTTTTTATTCTAAACTCTTAATGACATTACCCTAGACCAAACTGAACCTTCAAATGGACTAGACACAAACCAAAACCTAGCTCAAATTGAATTCAACCCAATACCCCCCAATTTTTCCAAAAAATCTAAATTCCTCCAAATTGAACTTCATAGCCCCTCAACCTTCATCCCAATTGAAACCCAAATGCTTCATGACAAACTTCCACATCAAATTTGCCCAAAAATTGACCTAGATCAAAGCTCTAGCTAAGGCTAAACCCATGTTCAAGCCAAACTACAAATTTTTAATCCAAGCCTTAAACTCATCTTGAACCATTTGGTCCAGCCAAAACTTGGCCACCACAGCCACAAGTTAGACCCTAAGGACCTACCTAGATCCACCTAGCCAACCCTAAGGGTACCATGGACCAAGGGTCCCATGAATTAGGGGATTTATTCCTTAATTTGACTAAACCAAGAGGATTCTTCCCACCAGCCTTCCCAAGCCTTCAAACCATCACAATTAAACCTTTTGGCTTCCCTGACCCAGCTAGCCACCAGCTCAGCCCTGCCCAGAAAACTACATGCCCAAGAGGTCCCAAATGGATCAAACCTATAATTTGGACTCTCTGAGATGGATTAACTTTATTTGACACTTGCGTCGTTTAGCCCTCCACATAAGTGTCCTCTTTCCTCTTCTGGCTTGCCCTGGTGGCAGTTATGGCTCCCTCTGTAAATATGACCCCCCCTCTCACGGCCAAGTTGAGAGATCATCTGATTCCATGGTGAGCCTCTACCAAATTCTCACCAAAGCTTCTCCAAGCCTCCCTGAGTTTAACCTTACTGTCCTCAACCATCCACAACCATTGCTCCTCTGGAATTTTGAGTTCAAAACCCAAGGCTATTTCTGTCATTCCATTAAACTCCCCCAAAATTCAAATTAAACCATCTAAAAGCTTCCTCAGACCAAATTCACACCACCCTTCGATTGAAATCATATGTAGACCTTATACCAGAGTAAGGTGATACTTTGAGGAGGTTCGTTGGACCACAAGGAAGCTTTCAAAAGCACCCAATCGAGGCCTCACCTCTTGGAAAAGGTTTATTTAAAAATCCCTAATTTTAGCCTCCTCGAAATGACCATAACTTGTATTTCATATTTTTTTGACCATATAAATATGTTCGTCATAACTAGATGAAGCTATAGGAAAAACCCCACGTGATTTGGTTGAGTATCAAGCGAGATCTTAGGGTTTTAATGTGAACCGTTCTCAGTTTAGAATGATTAGGGACAATAATTGTATGCCATCCATTCATGTGTGTATAGATCCAGTGGTAGAGGAAGTGTCAGATGGGAGAGAAATTCATAAAACGTGGGTTGAATTAGCGCTGACGCAAAATGTGGCGTCAAATAGAAGCGTGTCACATGGAGCTTAAAAGCCGTCGTAGGATTGCATGGTGCCGCCTGGAAAAGTAGATAAAAAGGATATTTTTTATTTAAATTAACTCAAAAACTTTAAAAATTCATAACTTATTGAAGAAAAATCATAACAATAAAAAAAAATTCCCTCTTGCTTAGCTCAGTGCATAGAGAAGAATATTATGAACTATGAATAATAATTATTTGGTATGTATTTTATTTTTAATCAATTAAGTACTCTATGGATTATTTTAATTTTAATTAAATAAATAATGATCACTATGGCTTGAAATTTTAGGAGTTCATTTCTCATACTAGTAGGGAATTTCTCAAAATTTTCTAAAGTTAGAGAACAACTCTAGTCATGAAACCCTAATGTTCAAACCTAGTTGTCTATTTTTTCTTAAAATAATTATATAAATTAAGTTATAAATCAAAAAAATCTAGGACTTATTTTGGTTGGTTCCCTGTGGTCAGGAGACTCTAGAAAAAATATAATATGGATTTAAATAGTTACATAAATTATTCTAGATAATTAAGCCGTTTTAAATCATAAAAGTTTAAATTAATATAATATAGTCCAGAAGTGTTCCAAATTTTTCTTGTGATCAGGGGCACCTATAAAAAATAAAATTTATATTAAAATAAATAGTTTATTTTTTTGCTATTTTTGTATTTAAAAATAATTAAAAATAGCAAAAATATGAAATGCCCAAAAGTGTTCCAAATTATTCCCTAATCACTTAGGACCCTTTAAAAGATTTTTCTTAATTTTTTTAGTTTAGTTATGTATTTTAAATGCTAAATTTGTATTTTTTTTAAATTTTTCATTAAAATAATTATAATAAATAAAATAAAAATCACAAAAATTAGTTTCTTTTTTGTTTGAGTTCTCTGAATTTAGAGAGGTTTAAAAAACATATATAAAAGGCATTTTTTGGAATTAAATTACATTTTCTATTTAATTAAACACTAAAATCAATAAATAATTATAATAGTTAAAATATAATTCAAAAAATTATAAAATTTGGTCCAAGTGGTCCTCTGACCTAGGTGAACCTCCAATAATTAAAATTTAATTTGATTAATTAAATAAATTAACATTAAAATTCTTATTTTTGAGCTGATATAATTATTAAAAATTAAATAAAAATAAAAAAATTGTAATTGCTGCTCTCATATCTTAATTGGCCAAAATTACCCCTAAATTCTTAAAGTCTCTAAATCCATCACAATTTCCACCAAATTGATTTCAAACTTCTCTAATTTTAAATCCAAATCAAATTTCATAATGCCTAAACCAAATTGAAATTCTAGCCCAATTGAACCCAATTTAAAGTCAAATTCTCAAGCCTAATCCAAATACCCCAAAATTGACCCTAAGCCAAATTTTACCAAATTAAACTCTCGATATTGGATTCTAAACTCTTCATGACATGCCCATAGACCAAATTGAACCTTCAATTGGACTAGACACAAACCCAAACCTAACTCAAATTCAATTCAAACCAAGACCCCCAATTTCACCCAAAAATCCAAATTCCTCTAAATTGAACTTCATAGCCCCTCAATCTTCGACCCAATTGATTCCTAAATGCTTCATGAAAACCTTCCATATGAAATTGGCCAATCAATTGACGTAGATCCAAGCTCTAGCTAAGGCTAAACCTCAAGTTTTGAACCCAAGCCTTAAACTCACCTTGAACCACTTGGTCTTGCCCTAACTTGGCCACCACACCCACAAGTTAGACCCTAAGGACCAGCCTAGATCCACCTAGCCCACCCTATAGGTTCCATGGACCAAGGCTTCGTTGAATGAGGGGATTTCTTCCTAAATTTGACTAAACCAAGAGGATTCTTCCCACCAGCCTTCCCAAGCTCCCAAGACATCAAAATTAAATCTTCTGGCTCCATTGACCCAGCTAGCCACCAGTTAGCCCTGGTTGGCGGGCCTAGCGACCGAAAAACTCCATGCCCAAGAGCTCCCAAATAGATCAAACCCAAAAGTGGGACTCTTTGCGATGGACCAATCCCATTGATCACTTGCGTCGTTTATCCATCCACATAAGCATCCTCTCTGCCCCCTGACTTTCCCCTCTCACAGCCAAGTAGAGAGATCATCCAATTCTCTAAGGAGACTCTGTCAAATTCTCAAGAAACCTTCTCTAAGCCTCCCTGAGTTTAACCCCACTGTCCTCAGCCATCCAGAACCACTGTCCATCTGGAATTTTGAGTTCAAAATTTAAAGCTTTTTTATGTCATTCCATTAAACTCCCCCAAACTTCAAATTAAACCATCCATAGGCTTCCTCAGATCAAATGAGGAAGTTCCCCATCAAAACCTCTCTTTGTTGAGCACTCTAACCCACCTCTAGATCAAAGCCGCACCACCCTTTGATAGAAATCATACTTAGACCTTATACCAGAGCACGGTGACACTTTGAGGAGTTTTGTTGGACCACAAGCACCCAATCGATGCCTCGCCTCTTGACCAAATGTATATTTCAAAATCCATTGATTGTGAAGCAAACTTGTATTTCATATGTATTTGACCGTATATATAGGATTGTCTTAACTAGATGAGGCTACATAAATAAACCCCATGTGATTTGGTTGAGTATCAAGCGAGATCTTATGGTTTTAGTGTAAATGGTTCTCGGTTTAGAATGTTTGGGGATGATAAACGAATGTCTTCCATTCACGCGTGTATTAATCCAACGACGGAGGAAGCGTCGGAAGGGAGAGCAGTTCATAAAGAGTGGGTCGATTTGGCGCTGACGCGGAAGGTGGCATCAAATAAGAGTGCGCCGCTTGAATCTTCTGAGCCATCGTAGGATTACGTTGTTCCACGTGGATAAGTAGATAAATAGGATATTTTTTTATTTAAATTAACTCAAAAACTTTAAAAATTCATAACATGGTGTAGAAAATTTATAAAGATAAAATAAAAATACCATATTGCTTAGTGAACAGAGAAAAATATTATGGACTAAAAATAAAAATTTTTTAATTTTTTTTAATTTTAATTAATTAAATACTTTTTGGCTTATTTTAATTTTAATTAAATAAATAATGATCACCGTGGCTTGAAATTTTACGAGTTTGTTCCTCATGTCAGTAGGGATGTTCTCTGATTTTTCCACAAAGTAAGAGAACATCTCTAGCCTAGCCACGAAACCTTAATTTTCAAGCCTAGTTGTCTATTTTTGCTTAAAATAATCATATAAACTAAAATAGAAATAATAAAAAATATGAAACTTGTTTTGGTAGGTTTCTTGTGGTTAGAAGACTAGAAAAAATATTAAATAGATTTAAATAATTATGTAAATTGTTCTAGCTAATTAAGTCATTTTAAATCATAAAAATTTAAATTAATATAATATAATCCAAAAAATTATAAAAATGGTTCTACATTATAAATAATATTCATTTTAACTCTCTGTAAAAAATTGAAACCATTTGATTTGATTTAACCACCAAAGTCTTTTTTCCAAGTAAAATGAGATTTTTGTATTAAAATAATAATAATAATAATAAAATATAGGAAAATTATGAAAGAGTTTTTTAGTGTTCCTTGTGATCAGAGGCATCTATAAAAGATAAAATTTATATTGAAATAAAAAGTTCATTTTTGGGCTATTTTTGGATTTAAAAATAATTAAAAATAATTAAAAATTGAAAAAATATGAAAATGAACAAAAGCGTTCCAAATTGTTCCTTGATCACTTAAGACTTTAGAATATTTTTCCTAATGTTTCTAATTTAGTTATATATATTTAAATGCTAAAAATGTAGTTTTCTTAATTTTCCAATTAAATCAAACATAATAATAAAATAAAAATCACAAAAATGAAAATTTTCTTTCTATGAGCTCTATAGACTTAGAGAGATTTAATAAAAATATAAAAGAAATTTTTTGGAATTAAATTATATATTCTATTTAATTAATCACTAAAATCAATAAATAATTAAAATAATTAAAATATAATTTAAAAAATCATGAAATTTGGTTCAAGTTGTCTTTTGATCTTGGTGAACCTTCAATAATTTTTTCATGAATAGAAACTTTGCTTTTGAGTAATTAAATAAATTAACATTGAAATTCATATTTTTGAGCTAAAATAATTATAAAAAATTAAATAAAAATCAGAAAATTATACTTTCTTCTATGATATCTTAATTTACCGGTGAGTGGGGTACCATAAAATTTTCAAAGTCATTTAAGTTGTATTTAATGAGTTATGAAGTGGAGAGTCCTAGGGGCAAAATGATAATTTTGAGATTTTGATGTCCTAATTAAATTTTAGGTTAATTAAAGGCTAAATGAGTAATTTTAATCATAATAAACTCTTTTGAATGTTTGAAACATAACATGTTAAGCGGTATAAACCAACTTGTCACCTTTTCATTATAAGGGTAAAATTATAATTTTATAAATTGTTATGACTTGGAGGTTAATTGAATTGGATGACACTAAGGTAGTGGGCTTAAGCTAGGAAGCCAATGATTCACTTATTTGAAGCCTCTAATTGGTGATTAAATGATAAGCATGATTTTAATGAGGATTGAATTTCATTTCATTTAACATTTTGATTATTGCAAATCTATCCCAAAGATATGATTTAAGGGCTTAATAGTGAGTTAGGCTTAATATTTAATTTTGTTTAATGAGGTTTAGAAAAGAGGAACATGATTAATTAATGAAAACCTTTAAACACTGCAAGCCCTACTTTAATTGTGGGCAAGAGATCTTTAATTACTTAAGCTAGCTTCATGGGAATCCACTTACATAACTCTTAAATAAAAGATTAAGTAAATGTCCGAATACCCCGCTCTTAGGATAATTAAGAAATTAATGTTCATTGAGCACAAGGTGTACTAATTCATTGAAACTAAATGATTAGTTGAACAATGTAATAAGTTCAAATAAACTTGAAATGACTCAAGGGGTTTCAAAAGTTGTTTAGGATTATACCTCGAACACTTTTGAGATTTTTTGGATATTTTGAAGGACAATTGGACTTATTATTCTTTGCTCAAGAAAATTATCCATTAGAAATTTTGTGTACCTGCCAAGTTAAACCTCAAAATCTGATATTTCACCTAAATCAATAAAGATACCCTACACTACTTGTCCTACATTAATTGATCTAATGATCAAGCATTTAAGTCTTCTATAAGGTATTTAAATCTTTGTGAGCAACTGTGGGTAATTGTTTTTTTCCCCATATGAAACATTAAGCTTTTGTAAGTTTGAGGTCTAGGTGGTTAGGGCAATGATGATAATGCTAATGTGTGCTAAAATGGGAGATACGATGTAGGATTTAGAATAATATCTTCTATCTCGAGGAGCTTTAACAAAATGAGAGGATAAGGGCCGATGATAGTATTCGAGGACGCTTGAGAAGATTATTGCCTCTGATACTCTGAGGTTGTTTGTAGTCCTAGCTCGATCAAAGTAATTAACCTATGGACTGCACCACTCTACAAAATGTTTTAAACAAAATCCTTATTTACATGATAAAGTAAATTTTATATGCATGAAAATTTAAAATAAAAATTTGTAAAGCTCCATGGTTAATCACTTGGATCAAGTTTAGGACTGCCCTCCGTAGATGAGCAGGTTGGTAGCTCTTACTTAAGGTCAGAAAGCACACAGTCCAGCTCTGAGCCCCACCCTGTACCAATGTCTTACACTAGTTTTAGTTTTCAATATGTGACTACGGGTTTTTTTTACTCATGTTTTGCTACGACTAGGTTTTCTGAATTTTTTGTACTTGTTACTTCCGTTTACTTTCCTGCAATTTATTTAAATTATATACAAATATATCTTGCTTTATGATGCTAATCATGCAACGGTAGCAAAGGTCCATGTACACATTTATATTTTATGCAATGCAATTTTACTTATTTACTTCACAACATTTTCTTACATGCATTTATTTACTTTACATGCAAAACAACACTAAACATCTTTTGCAACAAAAAAAAACATAATACATCCTTTTAAATTTATGGGAGTCCCTCGGATGAAATAACCTACGGTTGCTAATGAGATCTCCCCAATTTAAATGAACTTAACAACTCATTTAGATTAAGTAAATTCAAGAGAAAGTAGTGGTACTAAAATGAGAGAACCATGGGATCCTAACCAATGTCCCTCTAATCAACTTTAACCCCTTCATAATGCTTAAATAACAACAAAACCAAAGTATTGAAACACACTTGGTAAAACATTTTGAACCTTACACCTTAGAATTGCTACTTTGATGAGGAGCTTGAAGCTAATACTATAGGAAACACAATAAGAATGTACAGAAGAATAACTCCTACCCAACAAGTGGATCTACAACAACTATCTTTTTCTAAAATTCAATAACAAGCCATAAGAGTTCGAGGTAGCTCATAAAGTATGACATAAATCCTCACCTCATATTTAGGCCTTTGCATAACCACGTTGTGCAATTTACGCCCTAACGTGCCTTAGGCTCTGAGATTATTTCTTATTATGACATAAATCATCCTATCTTCCAGGCTATTTGTATGATTGCAACATGTAAATGTAAGCCCTAATTAAAAAAATTGTCACGATGAGACATTTAATAATATCTCTTTAAAATTGAAGCCAAACCATAGGATAGTTTGGGAAGTCACTGAGGTTCTCATTAGGAATCGTCACATCCCCTTATTCTCTTCCTTTGGATTCCATTATAATTGTTCCAAACTTGAGCTTTTCTCATTTTATACTCCTTTGTCCAACCTTGAAAAGTCCTACCCTTTGAAATTCTTGAAGACAATATTTTTGATACAAATTGAGAGTTTTTTAGGAGATTTGACTTGTCTAAGATGTAATTAACTATAGGGACTTGCCCTTATAGAAAACATTAGAACCCAATTTAATAAAAGCCCTATCTAATCTTTCATAGGAAAATTTTTTAGTCAACATAAAATGGTTTCACAGACTAAAATGGATGTCATAAATTCTTTAGTTTATTTAATTAAGCCCCACTTGTAAGTAATATTTCTATTCCTTAGGATAGCTGCGTCACCTATACACCAAAAATATATGCATTTTTAGACCCATATTTTATACTCATTTTTGGTGATATTGCACTTTAATGGAAGATATTTTTATGTTCTCTTACAGGTTGTTGAATTTTAGGACTTAAAGCAAAAAGGAAGCAAAAAGGATGAAATTTGGAGCAAAAATGAAAAAGTTGAAAATTTGTTCAGCGCCGATGGTGCTGTTCGACAGAGAGCAACAAATTAAATTGCTGAACACTATCACCGACGATGGCAATGTCGGTTCAGCCGCTGTTTCTAGAAGATTTGACAAATTTGGATGATTTTTAAGAGTTTTTGGAGGCACCTACTGGAGAACCGAATCTAGGTTTTATTTGGTGCCAAAGTTGATCAGAAAAGTGACTCTTCCTAACATTTCATCGCCCCAATTAAACCTTCCACACATCACACATTCTTCCATTTTTTCATTCCACAACCATTTAGAGTCCATGGTTCTTATAGTTTAGAGTTTTTTGGTAAGATTAAGTGTGAAATCTTCTCTAAGAGTGTTGGAGAAGGAGAAAGTGTGAGATTTATTCTTCCATCATTTTCTAGAAGAGGCTATATGAAAGAGTTTCAGATAAGTGTTAGTTGTTTTTTTTATAGTGTTGTATAAACTTTCTTTTATATATGAAATTTGTGTTTTGTTGAATCTTTCTCATGAAGTCTGAGTAGTTTACTTTATCTTTCTCCCTACTCTGAGATATAGTGAAATGAAGAGATAATATGGATGTGCTAATATTAAAATATAAAATAAATTGTGACGATTTTTCAACTCCGAAATTAATTTACTTTTTGATCTAGCCAATTGAATTGTTAAAATATGTTGTGAAGTATATGATCCGAGAAATGGAGTATGAGTTCTACAACAGAGCGAGGTTCACATTTGATTCCATGAAGGAGATTTTGGTTCATGGAACTAAGTGCAAATAAATAAAGAAATATACTTTGTTGGGTGTAGAATTGGAGAATCTTTAGAGTGACAAACTAAAATTCCTAATTCGTTCCTAGTGTTTAAAAATTAAAGCGAGAGTTAGCTTTCAACTGAAGGGAAGTGGGAGCTCTAGGGGGACCCAGTACCCCCCTAGCGTAGCCACAGATTTAGAGACTAAACCTGAGATTAGCCACTGATTTTCTATAACACTGTATCAGGGTAGAGAATTAAAACTGCTCATATTTAGCACAATACATTTTAAAACCATTTATCTCATCTCATTTTACCAAAATCTCATTGTAGTGAGAAAGATGCTTTCTCACCGAAGAAATCTTCATGACATAAACATAGTTTAAAAGTTTAGTAGTTACTGTTTAAACTTTGTATTTCAATTTTGTTATTAGTTAAATAATTTAGTTCTAAAAATATCTTAACATTCAAAATTAGTGTCAGTAATTTTGTTTTGACTTTCGTGAATTTTCTCGTAAATTCTCCTATTAAATTTATCATTTCAAATTTAAACCTTCTCCGTGGGATTGATATTTGGGGCTTAAATAGAAAGTCCTTTATTACTTGATAAAGATACGTATACTTTCATAGATTCCCAATATTAATTGCCTAAATTTCTAATTCATAAAATATTGCATCAAGCTTTTGGCACCGTTGCATAGTGGAGTCAACTATATAATTTTACACAACTATATTTCACATCGGGATCAAGTTTTTGGCGCCGTTGCCATGTAAGGTAACGATAAATTAAATTGATTTGGTAAATTAGGGAATTTATAGATAATTAATTAATAAAAAAGTAAAAAAAATTTCAAAAAATTTAGAAAAAAAAAAAATATTTTTATTTAAGAGAATTTTTTTAGAAATTTTTCTTTGCTTATTATATTTGTTTATGCAAAATATTAGATCGGAAGGTTTAATAATAAGGTTTAGCACCTTATGATTCTGAATTAGAACGTACTATTAGAAAAATTCCAAAACAACAAAAAGGAATTAAAAACTTAAACGAAAAGGTGAACAACTTAAATAATCAAATAAACAAAAATCGACAAAGACCTTTAAAAGATTATGCTAATCCAACAGCAGATGAACTTCACTTGACTATTTAAAATTTTGATGTTACTGTTAATTCATTTTATCTTAAACTTGCTATTATCCAAATGGTACAAAATAATCAGTTTGGAGGAATACCTATTGAAGATCCAAACGTACATAAGATTATTTCCTTTCTCATTGAGGGATAAGGCTAAGATATGGTTGCATTCGTTATCACCACGATCTATCAGAACTTGGGGTGATTTAGCACATAAATTCCTTGCTAAATATTTTCCACCATCAAAGACTGCAAAGCTTAAAAAAGATATTACATCATTTAGTCAGTTTGAAGGGGAATCTATATATGAAGCATGACAACAATTTAAAGAACTCGTAAGAAAGTTTCCACACCATGCTCTACCAGATTTGTTAATAATTCAAAAATTTTATAATGGATTAGTTGGATCTCTTAGATCTATTATCGATGTCGTTGATGGTGGTGACCATTAATGTCAAAACCTTTTGATGAAGCATATTCTTTAATTGAAGAAATGGCTACTAACAATTTTCAATTGCCCTCTGAAATGGTAAATCCTAAGAGAGTAGCTAGTATTCATGATTCTGATGCAACGTCTATTTTAGCATCTCAAATTATTGATATTTTGATAAAGATTGATCAAATAGGAGTGAACTATTCTCAAACACCCTCAGCATTAGAGGAAAATTCACTAGGATAGATTATTGATACTTAATCGTCTTATGAAACTTTAAATGCTATAAATAATCAAAATAACAATCCCTATTCTAACTTTTATAATCCTTGATGGAAAAATCACCCTAATTTTAGTTAGAATAATTGTAACAATTCGGTGAGTCCCTTCAGAAATTTGAACAACCAAGGAAATCTTAGTTATCAACCTTATTATCTTCCTGGATTTAACTCTAATTCTAACCCACAAGTTAAGGAAAAGAAGTTGAAGATGGAAAAAAGTAATCTTAAACATGAGAAAATAAATACAGAATTAAGGGGCTGCTATTAGAAATACTGAAAATCAATTAGGACATACTGCTACTACACTCAGTAACAAACCTTCTAGAATTCTCCCGAGTACGGTGGAAGTTAATCCAAAAGATCAAAATAAGGAGCAAATTAAAGCTATTCATATACGAAGTGGAAAAGAAGTTGAAACAAGGATCCAAAGAGAAACTGAAGTTAATGAAGATAAAGGAGCAATGGAAAGTGACCAAAATGAAAATGAACAAGCACAAGGTCCTTCAGAAAAACCATTACCTCCGTTTCCTCAAAGACTGAAGCAGAAGAGCAAAGATAAATAATTTACAAAATTTTTGGAAATCCTCAAGTACAAAAATTAATAGATATGTTGAAAAAATATAAAAAGACTTTTGGATGGACTTTAGCAGGTATTAAAGGAATTAGTCCTTCAATTTGTATGCACAAAATTCTATTTGATGAAAAATTTGAACCTAAAGCTGATCCTCAGAGGATATTAAACCCAATAATGAAAGAGGTTGTTAAAAAAAGAAATTGTATGATGAAAGAAGTTGTTAAGAAAAAGATTTTAAAATGGTTAGATGCGAGAATTATATATCCTATTTCAGACAGTGCTTGGTGAGTCCAATTCATTGTGTTACTAAGAAAGGGGGTGTGACTGCAGTGATAAATGAGAATAATGAATTAATACCAACAAGACAAGTCACTAGATGGAGAATATGCATAGATTATAGAAAATTAAATTTAGCCACTAGGAAAGTTCACTTTCCTTTATCATCCTTGGACCAGATGTTGAATAGACTAGCTGGGCACAGATATTTTTGTTTTTTAAATGGATATACCAGCTATCATCAAATACCAATTGCTCTAGAAGATCAAGAGAAGACAACATTTACTAGCCCATATGGAACATTTGCTTTTGTAGAATGTCTTTTGGACTATACAATGCACCTGCAACATTTCAAAGATGTATGATGTAAATCTTAAGCAATTTTATTGAACATGTAATGGAAGTGTTTATGGATGATTTTTTGGTACTTGGAACTTTTTTTGAATTATGTTTAAATAATTTAGAAAAAATTTTAGAAGTATGTGAAAAAATCAACCTTGTACTAAATTGGAAAAAATGTCAATTTATGGTTGCAGCAGAAATTGTACTTGGGCATAAAATTTTTGAAAATGGCGTGGATGTAGATCCTACAAAAATTCAAGTTATTGAAAAATTACCACCTCCGAGTAATGTTAAAGGGGTAAGAAGCTTTTTAGGACATGTTGGTTTCTACAGGCGTTACATAAAAAAATTTTCTAAAATAACTCAGCCATTATGCCAACTTTTAGAAAAGATACAAAATTTTATTTTAATGAGGAATGCATAAAATCATTTGAGTTATTGAAAGAAAAATTAATCATTGCACCTATAAAAATTCCACCTGATTGGGAGAAATCATTTGAAATAATGTGTGATGCTGGTGATTATGCTATTGGGGTTGTGTTAGGACAAAGGCACAAAAAAGATTTTAAAGTAATATATTATACTAGCAAAACTCAAAATTGATGCTCAAATTAACTACACTACTACTAAAAGAGAGTTACTCACTATTGTTTATGCCTCTGATAAATTTAGACCTTACTTAATTGGATCTAAATGTATAGTGCATACAAATCATTCTGTTATTAAATACCTGATGCAAAAGAAGGATGCTAAACCAAGATTAATTAAATTGATACTTCTATTGCAAGAGTTTGATTTTACCATAGTTGATAGAAAGGGAAATTATAATTAAATATCTGATCATTTGTCTAGACTAGAAAGAGAATTATTAACTAATTTTACAAATAAACTTTTAGAGAACTTCCCTAATGAACACTTATATAGTATTGATGAAATGAACGTACTGTGGTATGTCGATATAGTAAATATATTGTAAGTGATATTTTACCACCTGATATCAAAAAAGCCACGATTGAAGAAATTTATATATGATTCAAAATTCTATTTTTGGGATGACCTATATCTATATAAACAATGTAAAGATCTAATTTATAGAAGGTGTGTGCCTCATGAAGAAATTCAACAGATAATTAAAAGATGTCATGATTCTGAATTTGGAGAACATTTTGGAACAAATAGAACTGCATATTTTACAAGCTGGATTTTATTGGCCTACTCTTTTTAGAGATGTTAGTGAATATATTAAAACTTGAGATCGATGTCAATGAGTAGAAAATATTCCTAGAAAAATGAAATGCCTCTAAATTACACATTAGAAGTTGAAATTTTTGATGTGTGGGGTTTAGATTTTATGGGACCATTTATGCCTTAATTTGGGAATTTATATATATTACTTGCTGTTGATTATATGTCCAAATGTATTGAAACTATTGTTGTACCTAGATATGATGCTCAAAGTGCTTCTAAATTTTAAATTAAAAATATTTTTACAAGATATAGAATGCGAGAGTAATTATTACAGATGGAGGATCTCATTTCAGGAACACGAGAATCAAAAAATTAATAAAGAAATATGATATTATGCATAGATTCTCTATGCTTATCATACTCAGACTAGCGTTCTAGCAAAGATATCAAATCGTGAAATTAAATGAATTTTAAAAAAAGCTGTAAATCCTTATAAATTGGATTGGTCTGCTAGATTAGAGAATTCATTATGGGCATACAGAACTGCTTATAAGACTCCCATAAGAATGTCCCCATGTATACTTATTTTTGGAAAAACATGCCACTTTCCAGTAGAATTGGAGCATAAAGCTTTTTGGGCTATTATATAATTTAATTTTGATTTAAGGTTAGAGCATAAAGCATTTCGGGCTATTAAAGAATTTAATTTTAATCTAAAAGATGCTCGTGAGAAAAAAATATTGCAACTCAATGAACTTAAGAAGATTAGAAATGAAGCATATGATAATGTAAAAATCTATAAAGAGAAAATGAAAATATGGCATCATCGGAAGATTATTCAAAAGAAATTTTAACTTGGACAAGAAGTTTTATTATATAATTCAAGATTGAGATTATTTCCATGAAAATTGAAATCCAGATGCTTAGGACCATTTAAAGTGATTAAATTCTATCATTATGGAACAATTGTTATTAAAGATCCTAACACTAGAAAGATATTTAAAGTTAATGAGCATCGATTGAAACATTATTATGAAGGGCACATACCACAATTTAAAGAAGTTTTAATGTTAAGTCAACCCAACTAATCAAATGGTATGTCGGACTGACGACGTTAAACCAAGTGCTTTATGGGAGACAACCCATATATAAATATAAATGTCTATGTATTCTTATTTTGTTTGATAAATGTTTACATATTAGTAGATAATAATCTTACACAATTTTATATATTATAAATTAAGAAAAATATTGGTATTAGAGGAAAATTTGGAATTGAATAGATCAAAAATATTAAAAAACAAACTTTTGGCCTCTGGCGTCGACGACGCCATAATGGGCGCTGACGACGCCCGCAAACAAACCAAAGCGCTGACATCACCATCAAAAGCACCGACAACACCGATAGCAGTTTGACAGTTTTGGCGGATTTTGGTGGACTTTGGTGGAATTTTGCTCCGTAATAACGACCGGGAGGTGTTTTTAAAGTCCTAAAAACTGCCTTGGATGACCAAAAATTTCCTATTTTCAAATTTCATGGCCTCCAATTCCAAAAATACTTTCAGGTATGGAGTTTTCAATAAAATAAAGTGTATCAGTTTTGACGTGCAAAGATTATACGACGCGCAAAGATTATACGACGAAGGTTATTATAAATAAGAGGCTTATCAATGAGAGAGGCTTTGTCAATCATGGATTGATTAATCCAAGTTCTTTGATTGAAAAAAATCATTGTACAAAGGCAATGGAAGTTCTATGCTACACTACCGCTGCAGTTGTTGTACCAGTAGTGAAGGAATTCTATGTCAACTTACATGGAATTACCCAAGGAGTTGTCTTCGTACGAGGCAAGGCTGTACCATTACTCCTACGCAGATCAATGAGTTGTATATGATAGAAAGCGTTCCAATATGCCATTATACAAATTTTATCCCTACCAGAGATTTGATGCAAGATGTCTATAATTTTTTGAAGGATGAAAGTGATATTAGGGAAATACGAGATGAATGATATGTTAGTTTCTCTGCTTCATTACTTAATCTAATATCAAAGCAGTGGCATTTCTTCATTTCTGCAAAATTACTCCCTACCAGGAAGATTAGTAGAGTCACCAAAGAAAGTGCTATTTTGAATTATTGTATTCAAATGTAAAAACCCATTGATATAAGATCTATCATGTTTAAATCTGTTATGGGTATTATTATGAATGGGCCAATTTATGGACTTTGACATCCTTCCACAATTTTCCTACTTTACAGTCAATCTCAAGTTCCATATGAAAGTTGGGAAAAAAATTTATTACCTTGGGAGCTCATGATTCCTATTGATGATAATTCTGTTGGGAATGAGAATGAAGCATTGGATACTATCTTAGATCACTCATCACATGCTTCAACTCCATTGATGCCACCAATATTTGGAAGTTCAATTGCCGTAGAAATAAAATTGATGAAAATTTAAAGAGAACTTTAGAGTATTACGAATGCAATAGGAGATCTTAAGTACCTTTTTGATCACCTAGATTGGAGGATGAAAGAGAATTTTGATTATACGGGAACATTTGAAGCATATTAGTGTAGATGTTTAAAGAAAAAAGGATGGATTGAAGAAATTTGACTGATTAATTCCCGTACCGACCCTTCTACAATATGTACGTTCATTACCAGTCAATGAGAGATATTAGAGGAGGAGAAAGCACTGAAGATGAGGTAGAATAATTGAAGAATTTAGACTCTCTCTACTAGTTTAAAATACTTATGTACTTATTATGGTTGTGAATTTTATTTAGTTTGCTTTGCTTTAGAATTCTGATCTTTGATTGTGTGTATAAATTTGTGTCAGTGTTTAGTGTTGTGACTTCATTTCGACACTGATTTATAATTTAGTTTATTGAATATGTTTGAAAGTGTGATTAGAAAAATGTGTTTGTAAAATTTTATTTTCATATATAAGAGTTAGTTTGTTGTTGTTTTTGAAAATGATTGTTTGTGAAAATGTTTTTTTTACAAATTATTGTTAGATTAAAATTTGTGTTTAAAAATACTAAAAAGGCTTTGGAGAAAATTAAAAGGAAATTGAAAATTAAAAAAAATTGAAAAATGGAATTTCTTGGTCTTTAGCGCCGATGGCGCTGACATTGGCACCGACGGTGCCCTTGACCTTAGAATAGCATTTAACCCTTTAAATTTTGTGATTTGCACTGTAAACCACCATTTTTAACCTTTGAACCACCTTCAACCTCCGATTTTTGCACCTAGGGTTAGCATTTGCTTGGATTTGAGGCAATTTTAAGGAGCTTGGATTTGAGGCGATTTTAAGGCAAATGAACCTTGGACTTCATCTTCTCTAGGTAAGAGCTACACTTTGAACTAAATTATTTTGACATTCACCAACAATTTATCTCACATTGCCGAGATGCAAAAATTTTGAAATTTTTTTGAGAGATTTTGAGAAAATCCTTTGGTGAAGAACTCTTACTTAGTAGATTTAAGTATAAAGCATCTACTTCATGATTTTTGGAATTTTTAGAATTTATTCAAATTTTTTTGAATTTTCTATACATTTCTCATGGCACCAAGAACGAGCAAAGGAAAAAAGAAAAGTAGATTATGATGAACAAAAATTTGTTAGCTTCAAGGCTAGTGCTTGATTTAATAGTCTACTTGAGCATAAAAAGGTAATTCCGGATTGTGGGTTTAAAGAATTGGGTGGAGTAGTCGAGCAATTAATCAATGCTCAGTAGTGGGAAACTTTCTACTATTTTACCGTCGTGCAATTATTTGTGTAGTGATGGAATTCTATGCCAACTTTATTGAAGCTTTTGACGACTTTGTTTTTGTTCATGGGAAAATGGTGGAGTTTTCTCCTAGAAAAAATTAATGAGTTTAGTTGGAAGATATTTACAGTTGTCAGTACAAATCATTTTCTGCTACTAATAAGGCCTTAGAAGAAGTTATTTCTTTTCTTACTGATGAAAGAGGGACCTAGAAAGTCAAAAATGGTGTTAAGGTAAACTTTCTTATTTCTATGCTTAATGTAGTATCTAAGGCCTGACACTACTTTATTTCTGGAAGAATGATTTTGACAAATTTTCATAGTGAGGTGACCAAGGATAGAGCCATCCTAAAATTCTATATTCAGCATGTGATGAGAATCAATGTAGGCCTATTATCTATATGAACACTAGATATATTGCTTTTGGAGAGACCACTGGTGGTTTGGCATACCCTGCACTTATTTTTACACTCTAAGAACAGACAGGAGTTGATTTTAGACCTATGGAAGAGAGGATTGAGCCTCTAGGA
The DNA here is from genome assembly GCF_001263595.1 of Phalaenopsis equestris. NCBI lineage: Eukaryota > Viridiplantae > Streptophyta > Magnoliopsida > Asparagales > Orchidaceae > Phalaenopsis > Phalaenopsis equestris. The sequence continues at coordinate 182,645 of NW_018165350.1, forward strand.
CTTACTGGGCTGACCAATATAAAGACAATTGAATCTCATGTTTATTGGAGATCTGGAAGTAAGACAAAAATTATTCCATCTACTTCGAAGACCCCTACTTCTAGTGACCCAACTAGGAAGATGTTTACAGTTACCAGTATAAATCATTTTCTACTACTAATGGCCTTAGAAGAAGTTATTTCTTTTCTTACTGATGAAAGAGGGACCTAGAAAGTCAAAAATGGTGTTAAGGTAAACTTTCTTATTTCTATGCTTAATGTAGTATCTAAGGCCTGACACTACTTTATTTTTGAAAGAATGATTTTGACAAATTTTCATAGTGAGGTGACCAAGGATAGAGCCATCCTAAAATTCTATATTCAGCATGTGATGAGAATCAATGTAGGCCTATTATCTATATGAACACTAGATATATTGCTTTTGGAGAGACCACTGGTGGTTTGGCATACCCTGCACTTATTTTTACACTCTAAGAACAGACAGGAGTTGATTTTAGACCTATGGAAGAGAGGATTGAGCCTCTAGGACCTACTGGGCTGACCAATATAAAGATAATTGAATCTCATGTTTATTGGAGATATGGAAGTAAGACAAAAAATATTCCATCTACTTCAAAGACCCCTACTTCTAGTGACCCAACTAACCGAGAACTTTTAGACCAGATGATGGTCTAACAGGGAGATATCTTAAAAATGGATCATAGGTTGCAAAACATGGATGTCAGAAATGCTCAAACTGATGATTTGATACGGCAAAAGTTCGAATATGATGTTGCTTATGATGATGCGTTGGTGAGCGTGAGGGGTGATCACTCAGTCCAATTTCCTACTCACCCTATTTTTACTCCATATTAGCAGCAGAACTTTGGATGTAGCAAACTTTGGATGTAGAAGAAGAAGAAGGTGATGATGATTGGTGATTTGATATTTTTTAGTTTATGTTTGGTTGTACTTTATTATTGTGTTTTTTGTTTTTGTTATATTATTGAGATTGTTTGTTAGATTGTGAGACTATGTTTTTTTGTTATGTTGAGTTGTGAACTGTAGGTTGTAAAAATATTTTCATTTCAGGAATTTAGTTTAATTATGTTGTTAGTTTTTCTCTTTTATTAAATGTATTGTAATTAACTTTTTCTCAGTAGATTTTATATGTATTATGCGCAATTTAATGACTTATGTATTATAGCTTTTTATATTAGCACCTGCAATATTTTAGAATTAAATTTTCAAAATCAGAACCTTCAACATGTATGTCTTTTCTTTATGTATTTAATGTTTTCTTCTACCCTTTATTTTTCAGTTCTTCATGCTAAATATTTTAAAAAATTAAGTTTGTGGGGGGGGGGAAGAAAAATTCATTTTTAAAGAAAGGAACTTAATTTTATTTGTCCTCACTTAGCTATATTTAAAAGAAAGAAATTTAAATTTAACATGACATTTGGTATTAGGGGTTAACTTTAGATAACTATATTTATGTTTCTAAATATATAGTAAACTTAAGTAAAAATTTTTCAACAATAAAGGTTAATTTTAGAGATTAAGATATTTGGTTTTAAAGAAAAAGACTATGTTTTTGGATTTTAAGTAAAGAAAATTGTATTTTTAAAATATTAAAAATTTTAAAGGTTCATGTAAAAAGAAAATAAGTAAAGAAAATTGTATTTTTAAAATATCAAAAATTTTAAAGGTTCATGTAAAAAGAAAAGAATTAAACTTTATGAAATCTTAAAGCTAATATAAATTTGTTAGTGAAGAAATGCGACAAGTTTTTGACTTTAAGAAGAGGATAGTGAAGTTTAAAATCATTAAAGGCTATCCAGATATAGTAATCTTACATAAAAAAAGAAAAGAAAATAAAATAAATAAAAAGAAAAAAAAGGGAAGAAAAGAAAAAAAAAGAAAATATGTGTGGTGTGGAGAAGCTTGTGGAGATACCTAATTAAAAATTGGTTCACTTGAATCAATTTAAAAAAGAAGGTTTGCTACATTTTCTAAACATTTATTTGTGTATTAGTTTATTTACTAGTAAAGTTTTATGAAGTTCTTTTTCATATGAATACTTTAAATGACTTTAGTATGACAATTTACATTTTTTCTTGAAAAGAATAGACAATAAAAAATCTTGGACTTGATTGCTAAATAGTCTTATACCTTTAGTATTAACTCGTGTTGTTTTGAATTTTCTTAAGTTATGCTATTATATTTAGTGGACTAAGATATGAAAATCTAGAAGTTAAATTCGTTATCATAAGTCCTATTTTTATATATTAGATGAGTTACTTGAAGATAAGTAACATGTAAGTTTGGGGGATTTTGATACACCAAAAATATATGCATTTTTAGACCCATATTTTATACTCATTTTGGGTGCTATTGCACTTTAATGGAAGACATTTTTATGTTGCCTTGTATTTTGTTGAATTTTAGGACTTGAAGCTAAAAGGATGAAATTTGGGGCAAAAATTAAGAAGTTAAAATTTGTTCAGTGCTGACAGTGCCAGAAGCAGCGCCAACGGCGTCCTTTGAGAGTGAGCATCGAATTAAATTACGAAACACTGGCGCCGAAGGTTGAGATTTAGTGTTTCTAGAAGATTCAAATTTCTAGAAGATTCAACGAACTTAGATGCTTTTTAAAAATTTTTTGGGGGCACCTATTTGAGAACCGACTCTAGGCTTTATTTATTGCCGAAATTGATCAGAAAAGTGACTATTCCTGACATCTCATCACCCCTATTCAACCTTCTACGCATCACACAATCTTCCATTTTTCATTCCACAATCATTTAGAGACCATTGTTCTTATAACTTAGAGATTGTGGTGAGATTGAGTGTGAACTCTTCTCTAAGAGTGTTGGAGAAGGAGAAAAGTGAGAGATTTCTTCTTTCTACATTTCCTAGAATAGGCTATAAGGGATTTGTTTTGAGAAAGAGTTTAGAAAGAGTTCTTTGTGACTATATTTAGTTTTAATTTAGATTTCATATTTTTTTTAATGACTTCTACTTTTAAATTTAAGTGTTGTTGTATCTTTCTCATGAATTCTGAGTAGTTTATTTTATCTTTCTCCATACTCTATGATTTAGTGAAATGAAGAGATAATATGGATGTGCCAATATTAAAATATAAAATAAATTGTGATGATTTTTTAACTCCAAAATTAATTTATGTTTTGATCTGGCCAATTGAATTGTTAAAATATGCTGTGAAACATATGATCCATAAAATGGAGTATGAGTTCTACTATAGAGTGAGAATCACATTTGATTCCATGAAGGAGAACTTTGTTGATGGAATTAAGTGCAAATAATTAGGAAAATATGCTTTGTTGGGTGTAGAATCAGAGAATCTTTAGGGTGACTGACTAAAATCCCCAATTTGATCTTAGTATTTAACAACTAAAGAGAGAGTTAGCCTTCAGGTGAAGGGAAGTAGGAGCCTAGAGTGAGAACCAGTATCCTCCTAGCCTAGCCACAGATTTATGGACTAAACCTGGGATTAGCCAATCATTTTCTATAACACTGTATCAGGGTAGAGAATTAAAACTGCTCCTATTTGGCACAATACATATTAAAACTATTTATCTCATCTCATTTTACCAAGAATCTCATTATAGTGGGAAAGATCCTTTTTCACAAAAGAAATCTTCATCACATAAACATAGTTTAATAGAGTAATAGTTACTGTTTAAACTCTGTATTTTAGCTTTGTTATTAGTTAAATAATTTAGTTCTGATAATATCTTAACATTCAAAATTAGTGATTTCGTTTTGACTTTCTGTGAATTTCCTAGTAAATTTATCATTTCAAATTTAAACCTTCCCCATGGGATCGATATTTGGGGCTTAAATAGAAAGTCCTTTATTACTTGATAATGATACGTATACTTGCGTAGAATCCCAACATTAAATGCTTAAATTTCTAATTCATAAAATATGGCTTCAAGGTTTTGACACCGTTGCATAGCGGAGTCAACTATATAATTTTTACACAACTATATTCACATCAGGATCAAATAAATGTTCCTATTCAAACCTATCCCACTTGAATTTTCTTATAAACAGTCGTGGAAACTTAATCATTGAATTCTTGAAGACAAAACACTGATCTTAATTGAGGGTCTTCGTAGGTGACTTCAGTTGTTTAAGATGTAATTAACTATAGGGGCTTGCCTCTATAGAAAATTAAGAACGCAGATTAATCTAAACCCTATCTAATTTGTGTATTATATAAGGGAATTTGTTGGTTATAAATTTTGCTGACCAAAATATAGTCATAAACTTTTAATTTTAGATAGTTAAGCCTACCAATAAGTGATACGTTCATCCTTCGAGATGATATATCATTTATGGTATCGTACTTAGTTATTTAAACTATTAGATATAAAAAAATTCCATTTTCACAAAATTAAAATTACATTATATATATTATATTAGATTTAGATTTTAAAATCTTATTTAAAAAAAAAGCTAAAAATTTTTGGCGACTCCGCTGGGGATTAATTATTCTCTCCATTTTGATTATGAGGTTTGTCGTTCATACATCGATAGTATAGTGTATCGATAGTATGCCCATATCCCTAGTGGGTCAGACTATCATTCTTTCGTTGACGTACTCCGCTCATTTCTTCCTTGAGTAGGTATTGTCAACTCCCTTGGTTCTGGATGTCAAATTGGATGATGTAAGGCATTAAGCAATTTTCTGAAGAAAGAAAAGTCAAATTGGATGACGAGGAAGATGTGACTGATTATATGGATGGAGACTTTGCTGAGATAAATGTTATGGAGACTAGAGCATCTTCATCTTTATGAGAGGCACCAATCAAGAAAAGTGCCACTGAAATACTAAAAAACAACATCTAGCAAAAAGATGAGCAGATAGAATACATGCAAAAGAAAATGAAAGAAATGATGGTTACCATTGTGACCTCATAGGGTCAGCCACAGTCCCCGAAAGTAATAACTGCTGAGGTAAATCAACCGGATGTTGTTCAGATTGATGATAACAAGATGGAATCTACCTCCATGAATAAAGAAGAACAATATAAGAAAGCTCCTATTCAAAATCAAATACCAAAGAAAAATATTAAAAGTATAATAGAACAACAGGTGAAAGAAATCTTGGCACAGTCTAAAGGCGGAGCATCAATTCTAAAGAATAGACCTTATCTTGAAGAATTTGATACCGTACAGTATCTCAAAGGTTTCGTACCACCTCTATTCAAAATTTTTGACGGAATAGGGAATCCTCGACGGCATGTTGCACATTTTTGCGCTAGTTGTTGCAACATGGGAGGAAATGATGCGTTACTTTTCCGACAGTTCCTTAGTAGCCTATCAGGAGTGGCATTCGATTGGTATGTGGAATTGTCGAACGATTCTGTTAAGAAATTTGCAGAATTAGAAAACTCTTTATCAAGCAATTTGCTGGAGCTCAGCACAACATCATTGTTGGTGATTTGGTAGTTGAGAAACAAAGAACGGATGAGACTTTAGTTGAGCATATTCTACGCTGGAGGATCTAAGCACAAAGTGTGAACCTCAGCTTCAAGAACAACATGCGATTGAGATATTGCTGAAGAGTATTCATGGACTAGTTGTGTTCCTTCTCAAGGGGTTCATAATTAAAACTTTTGAAAAATTACTTAGCAAAGACGGAAGTCTTCAGGAAGAAGCAAAGCAACTTGGTTTCATTGAGAAGTTCAAAAAATAGATATCCACGAAGATTTTCAAGAACTGGAACTGTTGCAACTATTGATAAGGGTAAGCAACCACTGGAAATAAAGGTTGAACAATCGCAACAAAGCCACCAACCTCCTCAACAATATCGCTCACAATCATCCCAGCAAAGATTTTACCAGACAAATTACAGTCTAATTCGGACTATGGCAGAACATTTAAACAAAGTATATCCTTTTAAAGATGAGGTAGTTGGCAAAATGTTTTGTAATTTGATTAAGAAGCCAGAGTTCAAACTGCTTGAACCTCTGAAGCTTGATGAAGTTTATAAGAAAGAAAACCCGCTGTATTTTCCATATCACATAGGATGATTGGACATACTCTGGAAAATTGCTTTACTTTTAAGAATTGGCTGGAATACAATCTCAAGAGAGGGAACATAAAAATCTCGAAAGAGTATATGAAAGAACCTGGAGAAGTTTCAATCAATACAATTTCGGTTGTGCCTACTGTTCTGATCGATCCTTGAGCAGTTGATGATGGATGGAGCATAGTTTGGATGAAATCTTTGAAGAACATACTGAATCATATTAAGAGAGCTTTGGTCCAAGCCGTCGTTTAAAATCCAGAACCCGCTAAACCAGCATTATCAATTACGACAATCCAGAACCCGCTAAACCAGCATTATCAATTACGGCAGAAGAAGATTCAAAGAGGAAAATTGAAGAATTCAACGAAAAGCCGAACCGTGAAATGAAGTTTGATTTCCCAAGATTAGTTTTCACTGATTTTGGAGAGGAATCCCTCAAACCCCTAACTTTGTATGATTTATTATTTGCTCCACCAGGGGCACGAAATACTATGAAATTTTATTTTCACTACATTTAGTTATTTCTGCTTATGATGTGATCGATGATAACTGATCTAACCCCAATAATAATCTCAATCTGCATAATGATTCTCAAATCATATAAAATTTTGATACATGTAACGATAATCTGGGAAAGGATATTCATGATATTGATGTTGATTCAGAAACTGATGCGCCCTTCTTTAAATTTCACGGATCGCCTATTGCAATAGAATTAGAATCTTTAGATTTAGAAGAAGCCTTGAAAGAGTCAGCTACTCCAGCTCATGTGGAGGCAGTACCCAAGTTAATTTAAGACTTAGAGGAGATAACAAAGATAAATTTGAGAAGCAAAAAAGTATTGCCTCCGAGAATGGGTCCAAAGGATAAGGTGAAACAAGTGGTTGTTCAAGATGATCCAACTCCATTAATTTATGAAGTACCTGTTCAAAGAGAGGATGGAGAACTAAGTAAAAAAGTGGATTACAATGTACTAGCCCATCTTAGGAAATTACCTGCTAAATTGGGTATACACGATGCCTTGATCCTGTCAAAGGAATTGAGAGAGGCTTTAATAAAAGCTTTACTTGATCCAGAAATCTGTTTAGCTACTCTTGCTAATAATTTGTTGGATGAGGATTGTTCATTGAGAGAACAAGCAAAAATAACATCTACAAATGATGATTTGCTACTTTGTGCTGCTGATCATAATCGTTCATTGTATATTTCTGTCAACATCAGTAACTTCATGCTCTCAAGAGTAATAGTGGATCCAGGAGCATCCATTAATATAATGAGTTTACAAACATTGGCATACCTCACATAGATGCAAGGCAATAGACTGTTGATAAGATGATGTTAAGAGGCTTTAACTAGAAAGGTGAAAGAGCCCTTGGATTGATTATGTTACTGATAAAAATTGGAGAGTTAGTAACAACTGCAAAATTCCATATCATCAATAATGAGACTTCATTCAATGCTCTCCTGGGCCGACCTTGGATTCATGAAAATAGTTTTGTTCCTTCGTCACTACATCAATGTATGAAGTATTGTCTTGAAGGATAAAAATATTGTATAAAAGGAGATCAAAAGTCGTTTTCAATTCATAAAGTGGGTATTCATGACGATGCCACTTACTATACTCCTTTGAAAAGAATTGTTCCATCTCAAGATATCGCTACAAGTAAAGTAAAATATCCAGAGACAAGGTCATTCAGTATCGATTCAATGATCTTTTATCACTCTTTTACAACAAGAAGGTGAGAGTTTCTCTAGAACTCGTATCTGAGGTCGAGGCTGGGGATAAGGTCGTGGAAGGAACGATATGATTGTTGAAAAAAAGAATTCAATTATCAACATTGGTTTGGAAGATAGTTTTGAAGATGAGAAAGTCAAGAAGGATGCAATGACAATTAACCAGAAGAAACCACAGTTCCAGTTCGATCTAGAAGATGAAGAAAACCATGAGTATAGCTCAATATATGATCGGATTAATCACTACGTACAAAATGTGGCCCTCACCCCGATTTCTACTCGTAAAATTGAGAGACATACTGTCAAAGAAGTACATAGTGTAGGGATGAAAACAATTAAGTTTCATCGTGGTTCTTCATCCTCTAGTTCTGAAATTAATGTAGAACTTGAAGATGATCTTTCTTCTGAATTATAGAATTATCCGTTAATTGGTACTCGCCTTGTTTGGTACTCGCCTTGTGACTCGCCTTGTGTTCAAAATCTTGCTCAGTGTGGTATGGTGCCTAAGAAATGGTCAAGGGATCAATCACAATATTTTCAAAAACTTTGTAATAATAATAATTAAGCATTTAAGTCTAAAAAAGGTCTTAGGTTCGACACAGTAGAACCTGTTGATGATACAGAGTTTTACCTAGTTTTTAATAATGAACATGATAAAGACTGTTTAGAAGTTCTAAAAAACTATTAAAATCCTACAATTGAGAATGCTTTACCAGAATTTGAAGAAGAGATAAAATCAATAGTGGATGAGTTACATGAAATTCTGGGTATTGAAAAGGAACTGAGGTCAATTTTCATTAATGAAGAAGAGATAAAATCAATAGTGGATGAGTTACAAGAAATTCTGGGTATTGAAAAGGAAGTGAGGTCAATTTTCATTAACTCTCTACTTGATGAAGAAGAGTCTATGAATATGATTAAGTTGTTGACATAATTTAAAAACTATTTTACTTAGAGTTGCGAGGAATTTCCTGGATTTGTACCAGAAGTTGCAGTACATAAGTTCGGCTTAGATCCTGCTGCAATTATAGTTAAGCAAGCTCCAAGAAGAATGCGTCTTGATATTGAACAACAAGTTATCAATGAACTTAAGAAATTGATAGACACTAAATTTGTACAGGAAGAACAATACCCTACATGACTACCTAGTATAATACTGGTTAAGAAGAAAGATGGGAAAATCAAGATTTACGTGGACTTTAGAGATTTGAGTAAAGCATGCCAAAAAGGGTAGTTTCCTTTTCCAATTTCAGAATTGATGGTGGATATTGCGTCATCTCATGAAATTTTCTTCTTTATGGATTGATCGTCTGGAAACAATCAGATAAACATGGATCCAAAAGATAAAAAATTCACAGCTTTCAGAACACCAATTGGAGTTTATTGTTATATAGTAATGCCATTTGGATTGAAGAATCTGGTGTTGCACCGACCAGCACATTTCGGTAGGTTAGCATGGTGGACCATGATATTATTGCAATTTGATATAACTTTCATTCCACTTTGAGCAATGAAAGGGTAGATTTTAGAAGATTTCCTCGCAGCGCACCCGTTACCAGCTGATTCTCCTCTCAATGATGATTTACCGAATGAACAGATAATGAATTTGAAAAATTCCAAGACTCAATGTTGGGAATTATATTTTGATGGGGCTTCTTCAGCACAAAAAGATAAAGAATTACAAACAATAATACTTGGTAAAACAGGGATTGGATTGATCTTAATTACACCAGAACAAGGAATGTTAATGTATTCTTACCATTTAACAAAACTGTGTACAAATAATGAGGCATAATATGAAGCGTTGATAACAGAGTTACAATTGGCAATATCAATGGGAATAACTAACATTAATATTTACAGAGATTCACAGTTGATTATTCAACAGGTTGCTGGACAATATAGAATTTTGAAACCTCAATTAGAACAATATCACCGTTATATAATGAAGTTATTGGAATATATTCCAAATGTGACAATGTACAGAATCACAAGGAGAGAGAATACTCTTGCAAATGCTTTAGCCAGACTTGCTAAAGAATTTGCATGTCCACAAGAAAGTTTCATCGAGATAACTGTTCAAGGACTTCAAGTTCTATCTCCATTTGATATCGATACCTTGGATAAATTGGGTAGAGAAGAAAAAGGTAATGGAAACTACAGAAAATACAGAAGATTGACATCAAAATTTTATAGAATATTTGAAAACAAGAAAGTTGTTGGATGATAAGTCAGCGGCGCATCAGATATAGAAAAGAGCATTGTCATATGCTTTAATAGATAATGTTCTGTACTGAAGATCTTTCGACCAAATGTTGTTGAGAAGCGTGAACGGTTCATAAGCTTAAGAAATCACTATGGAAGTACATTCAAGATTTTGTGGTGCTCATCATTAGGGTCCTAAAATGAAAATGAAAATAAAAAGGCTAGGATATTACTGGCTTGGGAGGATGACCGACTGTATAAAGGTTTCTAAAAGTTGTCATCAATGCTATGTATACGGAGTGGTCTTGCATCAACCTCCAAACGTACTACACCCAACAATCATGTCATGGCCGTTCGAGTGTTGAGGTATAGATATAGTGGTTCCTATAGACCCTCCATCTTTGAGTGACATCGGTTCATACTCATTGTAGTGGATTATTTTTTAAATCGGCAGAGGCAATACCCTTCGAGAAATGAAAGCATACCATGTTCTGCAGTTCTTCAAAAATCAAGTTGTTTATCATTTTGGGGTACCACACAGGATCATCTCAGATAATGAGACTACATTCAACAATAGAAAAAGCAATAACTTTGTTAGAAGACGCAAAATATTTTGACATTATTCTACAATTTATTATCTAAAGGCTAACGGATTGACCGAGGCATTTAATAAGACTCTCGTCCAAATTCTAAAGAAAACCTTAGATGAAAACAAAAGAAATTGTAATGAACAATAATTAGCAACCTTATGGGCCTACAGGACTACATTCTGAATTCCAATTCAGTCTACACCTTACGCTCTTGTGTATGGGTTCGAGGCTGTGCTACCTTTAGAAGTTCAACTTCTGTCTCTCAGAGTTGCCGTTGCCAATAAAATTACCACTGAAGAGAATGACAAATTACGACTAGAAGAATTAGAAAGCTTGGAAGGAAAATGACTGAAAGTACAACAAAATTTGGAATTATATTAAGCTAGAATGATTCAAGCACACGACAAACTTGTCCACCCCAAGACTTTTAAAGTCACAAATTTGTTAATCCAAGAGTGACTTGGTTCTTGTCTTTAGAAAACCTATTCTTACACATCACAAAATATGAAGTAAATTTGAACCAACCTGGGAAGGACCATTTGTTGTTGAAAATGTTTACTCTAGAGGTGCATACAAATTAATAAACTTTCATGGACAACAACCTATCCTTCCTGTCAATGGAAGATATCTGAAAAAATACTTCACGTCTTGATGTTTTGAAAGAAATAAACTTTAGAAATAGAGTATAGTTTTTAGAAGCATTGACATTCTAGTTGTAAATGTGTTCGAACTTGAATTTGTAATAAAAATTATACTTGAATATAAAAAACTAATTTTGCAATAAATTCTGTCTATATAATTCTATGTATATGTATGTGTGTGTGTGTATATATATATATATATATATATTTGGTTAAAGGAGTTGCTTATGACTCCCTACATGTTAAGGTAAAAAAAAAAGACTATTACAATCATCAGTGAGGGGGCTGGGAATTTCA
>NW_018165350.1:194401-196213 GCF_001263595.1 Phalaenopsis equestris
GTTTGCAGGCTGGTTACCTTCCCTGTAGATAAATGTGAACTTAATTTGCATCTTGCTAGTGAGATCCCTGATTTTGCTTATCCAGTAAGAGTAGTGCCAGGGAGTCTCCATCTCCCGATTTAAAAGGGGAATAATCACAGCAGAATCCACTTCTAACCAAATTATATTCCATTTAGCCTTAATGGCAAGGTTAATTGCCCAGTACACAGCAATGAGTTCAGTTTCAGTTGCATCATTGGCCAGTACAGGGGTATGAAAGTACAACAAGCACTTACCCAAATGATTTCTGTAGATGCCACCCACACCAGCACCATTTTTAGTAAAGCTACCATCAGCATTATCCTTTACAGTAGGATGATTTGGGGCTTTCCAATAGACTTTAATGACTTGAATAAAATCAGTCTTAGTGGAAGCACAGAAGTTAGAAATATTAGGAAAGCCTTTCCAATTAATTATCTTGTGCAAGTAAGTCACACAATTTCTGACAGTAGACCCCACATTAGGATTTGCATCTTCAAATTTGACCTTGTTTCTTTCCATCCAGATGAACCAAGCAATGGTGAAGGGGATAGCAGTGTACTTTCTAACCTTCCAGTGCCACCAGCAGTCAACCAGTCTATCCCAAGTAAGCTTTCCCTGGTCAATTGTCAAATGGTTTAGGAACTGTTTCCATATCTGTTGAGCAAATTCACATTCAAAGAATAAGTGGTTCAGAGTTTCCTCTGCCTTTCTACATAGCCAGCATTTAGAGGGACCTCTCAATCCCTTCAACTTTAGAATATCATCAGTAGGGATCATTCTATGGAATATTCTCCAGCAGCAAAAGGACATAGAAGGTGATAAGAATTTATTCTATAGCTGATCACCCCAGGGTATATGATCCCAATAGAAGTTTTTAGAATAGATAGCTTTGGTGAGACTTTGGTGGGAAGTGGATTGCCATAAGAGTTTATCAGCAAGATTTCTGTTGAATTTTATACTGAACACTTTGGTGATAGAATGAGGTTGAAGAAGGCTTGCTAACTTACCCAGGGACCAGTTGTCCCCATCCCAACAATCAGCCACTTTCAAATCACTATTATATATATTGGTAGTGGGGAGAGCCAATCTTTAGGACACCAATTATCCATCCAAAACTTGATGTCCCCATTACCAATCTCCCAGCTATAGTTAGCTTCAGCAATATGTCTGATTTTCAGCATTTTTACCCAAATTGTAGAGTCACCAATTTTCCTTAAGACCAAAGTGGGGTGCTGATCTTTGCAGTACTTACTCCACATGAATTTTGCGCACAGTGAGTTTCCGGTCTTGAACTTAATCCAGAGTTTACAGAAATTGACTTGTAGGAGTTGTTTAAGGTCCTTAAACCCAATTCCCCTAGCAATTTGGGGTTTAGCAACTTTCCTCCAAGAAGTCCAATGCATTTGCTGTCTTTGACCAGCCCACAGGAATTTGTTAAACATTCTCTCCAGCTGTGCTTGGGTACTTTTCTTTATAGTAGTCATTTGTAGTATATAGGCTGGGAAGGTAGTGATTATGCTCTTTAGCAAGGTAATTCTTCCCCCATTAGATAAGAAGGTCTGAGTCCACCCAGTAAGAAGGTTGGAAATTTTATTCAGAGCCTCATCAAACTGAGTTTGTTTAGCTCTGCCAGTAATTAAGAGCACCCCAAGGTACTTAATAGGGAGTTGAGTATTTGTGAAACCAGTATAATCTGATGCCCAAAGTTTTTGAGTGGAGGGTACATTTTTATAGAAAACCATTTGACACTTTGCTGGATTAAAAGCCATACCTGAGAGAGCTTGAAAATTC
>NW_018165350.1:198428-198844 GCF_001263595.1 Phalaenopsis equestris
ACAAAGTAGATTAATCATGGAGTGGAGGATGTGGGGAAGGCTGAGATCTAGATCTAGTTCTTCCTCTAAGGAGTGGAGACCCATTCCTAATTTTATCAGCCTTCATAGATTGCACTCCTGCTTGTAATTTCTTCACTTTTGTACCTGGTTTTCTTCTTTTCCTTGTTTTTTTAACTTGCCAATCCTCCTCAATAGATTGTTTCGGTTCGTTAATGCTTTGTTCCTATGGGGCTTTATCAAATTTCTCTGTGATGGTTTCCTTCGCCTTCTCAGCAAGCAAGGGGGATGTGGGTCTGACAATTGTGATTTCAGTATTTTCCTTCCTGATTGATCTGTGTAGTAGAGTGTCTTCTTGGCTATATGGTTCAGTTGGTTCTCTAAGAGGATCAATCTGTGTTGGATCCTCATGAGACCTT
>NW_018165350.1:199779-200554 GCF_001263595.1 Phalaenopsis equestris
ATTAAGCTTAAAATAGGGTAATGGTAATCCAGGTAGCTTAAACCAAATGGGGACAACAGGAGGCTCTTTACTGGGGTCAAAGCCAGGGGTCCATTTGATTATCTTCATAACAGTTCCAGCAATGCTAACAGATTGTTTGGCAAACAATCTAGCATAATCTTCCTCAGCTGCCAATTGGATTAGAAGGTGTCTCCCATCCAAAAGCCCAATTTTCCAATTACCTATGAACTTCAGAGAATCAAAAAAATTCCTAACTAGGTCCATTTTAGGGTGTCCTAGCTGAAATTTGCCCACAAGGGTGAACTTAACCTCTTCACTTAAATCCTCAATTTTAGTGAAATACACAGCTGTTTCACCCTCTTTAGTTCCCAGGGGGTGAATGCAAGGACTGCTTCCTTTTCCAGCAGCAGTGTCATGGAAAGCTTGTGGGAAAACAAGGAGGTCATAATCTTGTAAAGAGTCAGTGGATTTCCCCACCACTCCAGCATAAGTTGCTTTTGTCCACTGGGAGTCAGTTAAAGTGTCAATAGGGGAAGCCATCACCCCAAGGAGTCACAACTAAAAAATAGCAGCAGCAAAACTCCAAAAACCAGAGAAGAAACTAATGGAACAGTGTCACTAGAGTTAGCAGGGAGAGAAGCAACAGCCCCCAAGGGAAAAGGTCCAGGGAAGAAACAGTAAGAGCAGTAATGACCTCTACCACCAGCAACAAGCAGCAGCAACTAGCCTCCATCATCCAGCCAGAAACCCTAGAAGAGCAAGCCCCCCATCCGCC
>NW_018165350.1:200564-220814 GCF_001263595.1 Phalaenopsis equestris
TATATATATATATATAATTCTATGTATATGATACGTCACTCTTTTCTCTTCCATGCAGGCCGAATCTATATAATTAGCACAAACCAAGCAACATTTGTGAAAGGTAGAAACATAGGGGACAACATACTTCTGGCACATGAACTTTTACAGGATTTGGAGAATCCATGCAAAGGGTTTAATGCCATTTACAAGCTAGACTTGAAGAAGTCTTATGATATGGTGAACTGGGATTTCGTTATGGAATGCTTGGAGGCTAGGGGTTTTTTTCAGGGAATTCTATCTGATCATTCAAATATGGCTAGAGGCTAATGCTAATTATGTATTCATCAATGGGAAAGCTTATGATTTCTTTAAAGCTACTAGAGGGCTTAAACAAGGGGACGCTCTTTCCCCTACTATTTTCATTCTGGTTTTGGATTACTTATCCATACTCATTGATTGCCAGGAAAAAAGAAAAAGCTTTAATGCTTATCACAATAGAGCTAATATGGACATTAGTCATCTTATCTATGCTGACGATATTCTTATTTTTACTAGGGCCACTAAGTCAGCTACCAAGTACCTTCATGATTGCTTGCAAAAATTCCAACAGGTGTCAGGGCTGAAAGTCAATAAGGACAAATGTCATATCCTGGTTAGCAAGAGAGTCCCATTACCACTCAGGTAGTGGATGTTAGATTTCACTGGGTTCTCAATCATGAGCACTCCCTTCAAATATATGGGCACTCAACTGGTTAGAGGAAGAACCAAACTGACAAGATTAATTCCACTCTCTAGGGGTGGTACAACTCTTACCTCTCAAATGGTGGAAGGATCACCCTACTAAAGAGCATCCTAACCTCTATCCCTCTTTATGTTCTTGAAGTGGCAAAAATGAAAAGAAGCACCACCTTGATGCTCGAAAGAACCTTCAACAGGTTCCTTTGGGTTGGGAATAGGAAATGAATGGCCTGGGCAAGTTGGCAAAGAGTGGCTAAACCATATGAAGCTGGTGGTTTGGGATTTAAAGGATTACACCATAGGCAACAAATTAGCATGTGCAAACTTTAGATTTATTTCAGACAAAATGAAAGCTTATGGGCTAAGTTCATGCAGGTCAAATACTGCAAATTTGATCATCCTGGGGAAATAACTAACAAACTGGGGGACACCAGGACATGGATCCAGATACTTAAGGATAGGGAAGACATTGAAAAAGTTCTCATTTGGGAGCTGGGCCAAAGAGAAATCAACTTTTGGAAGGATAAATGGTGCTTTATAGAACACTTGGAGCCTCTGCAGGAAGGAAAGGCACGATGAAAAGGAGGAGGAGTTACATGTTAAAAACTGTTGGAATGGTAATGTTTGGTCTGAGGAGACTTTAACAAACATTCTGAAGAAATGATCTACTGAATCATTTCAACAGTCCAATTTTATAAAAATAAAAAAGATCAACTTCATCTCATTAACAGTACCAGGTCAAGCCTTTCAAAGGATATTCAGAACAACTTATTTAGATGGGACCAATGCCAGTGGAATATTTTCTCTTGCCATAAATATTTAACTCCTTCTATGTTGTTCTTTTCATGGAGAGTCCTAAATGAATTAATTCCAATAGATGATATTTTGAAACTAAAAGGTTTGAAAGGCCCATTAAGATTTCATCTCTGTAAGCTTGATCAGGAATCTAGTGACCATCTGTTTTTTAGGTGCAGATTTGCTAGGGAGGTTTGGAACAGTTTGACCTCTAACATGAATCTTAACCTAATCAATATTGGATGGGGTAACATAAAAGACTGTCTAAAGGACTGGCAGAATATAAACATTATGCCAATTCCCTCCATTGTTACATGGTTCCTCTGGAATGCCAGAAACAAGGTGAAGCATGAGGACAGTGGGACAAATACTGCTTCTGTGGTGTCTAACTACTTGACATATTTAAACAAGGTGATAAGTTGGAAGAAATTCCGTAAGATCTTGAAGGTCTTTCCTAATATTAATTTACAACAGATGAAGGTCATCAAGGTAATATGGGAGAGCCTCCTCACCCCCTCCTCACCCCTTACATTAAAATCAACACTGATGGAAGCTTCACCAACTAGAAAGCTGGAATTGGGAGGATCTTCAGAGACCACACAGGACATACTTTGCTTTATTTCAAGGTCCCCTATATTGTTGAAGATGCACAGGATACTGAAGCTGCTGCACTTTACTGGGCTCTAAAATTTGCTAGGGGAAGCAAGTGGAAGTGGATTATAGCTGAAGTGGACTCTTCCCTCCTGGTGGAGCCATTGACTGAAAACTTTTCATCCCCTTGGCACATAAACTAATGGATTCATAAGATAAAGAACCTCAGTCTTGAGATTAAGATTCAATTCTCCTTTCTCTATAGAGAAGTTAATAGGCCAGCTAACTTTTTGGCTTTGGAGGGTGCTTATATATATGGAGACAGAAATACTAAATACTTTTTTGCCTGTATAAAGTATAGAAGGGCATGTAATGTTATTCACTCCATCAGGAATGAACATGGCAGATGGTTAAAGACACCCAAAGAAATTGCTGAAAGTGCTGTAAGCTACTGTAAAGACTTGCTGTAGAAATTTGAAACTTTTAGACCCCCGTTAGATCCAGAGATTTTGGTAGATGATAAAGAAATATCTTAACACATTAACTTGGAGGAATGTCCTACAGAGGAGGAAATATGGCAAGCCTTTCAGATTGTTCAAGGGCAACAGGACCTGATGGCTTCACTTCAGACTTCTATAAGAAAGCAATGAAGATAATTAAAGGAGTTATAGTCCAAGCCTATCAAAGTTTTTTCAGGGTCAAGATCGGCCTAAATATTTCTACTCTAGCACAATTGTGATCGTGCCCAAAGTTTCCTCTAATGATCAGTGGAACAAGATCAACACCATCAGCTTGACTAATGTAGTCTCTAAACTAATAAGCAAAATATTGGTTAGGAGATTACAACCTCATTTACAACTATTGATCAGTCCTAAACAGACTGCTTTTGTGAAGGGAAGATATATGGGAGACAATGTCCTCCTTACACAGGAATTACAAAATGATTTGGATAAACCTTCTAGAGGATGAAATTTGATATATAAATTAGATCTTCAAAAAGCTTATGATTCAATAGACTGGGAGTTTGTGTTAAACTGCTTAAAAGCTAGAGGTTTTACTTTGGCCTCTTGTCAAATTATAAACTGATGGCTAATGGGAAATGCTCACTCAATATTTATTAATGAGAAAAATCATAGCTTCTTTAATGCATCTAGGGGATTAAAGCAGGGAGATCCTTTGTCCCCCACCATTTTTATTTTGGCTCTAGAATATCTATCTAGATTGATGGAAAGGCCTTCCCAAAGGAAACAATATGCTAAATATCACCACAAGTCTACAATAGATATAAGCCATCTTATATGCTGATGATATAATTATATTTTCCAGGGATAGTAGAACTGCCACAAGACTTCTATACAATTGCCTGCTAGAATTTCAAGCTGTGTCTGGACTGACATTCAACAAACAGAAATGCCAAATTATTTTTAGCAAGAGGACTGCCCTATCTACTAAACAATGGATCCTTAACCTCACTAGGTTCATAACAATGACTATGTGTTTTAAGTCTTTAGGGTGCCTCGATTGTTCAAGGGCAACAGGACCTGATGGCTTCACTACATGTAGGGTGCCTATACTCAAAGGGAGAACCAAAGATACTCATGTTGATGAGGTTATCAATAAAACCAATGCAACCCTACAAAGCTAGACTAACTCATTCCTTTTTAATGGTGGAAGGATTACATTATTGAGCAGTATATTAACATATTTCCCCTCTTATATACTCCAAATGGATGTAATGAAGAACAGTACCCAACTATTGCTGGAGAGAACATTTAACTAATTTATGTGGGCAGGCCAAAGAAAGCAATTACATTGGGCTAGCTGGCAAAAACTTGCTAAACAAAAATCTACTAAGGGGCTTTGTTTTAAAGGCCTCCATCGGTTACAACAATTGAGCTTATGAAAACTGTGGCTGAAATTCAGAGAACATAAGACTTTATAGGCTAAATTCATGTGGGCCAAATACTGCAAACATGTTCATCCAAATCTTATATCCAGGAAGATAAGTGATTCCAGAATTTGGGTTAACTTATTGAAGATAAGACCTCATGCTAACAATCTTTTCATATGGGATATTGGAAGGGGTAAACTCAATTTCTAGCTTGACAGATGGTGTTCAGAGGTTATCATCAATCCTACAGCTGGGGAATAAATTTTTTCATATCAACAATCTTTTCATTTGGGATATTGGAAGGGGTAACTTTTGATTGAAGACTGTCGGGAGGGCAACTCTTGGTCAGCTGAATTCCTAAGCTATTTCCTAGATCAAAAATAAGTTGAAAAGGTTACCAAACTGAAATTGGATAGAGATCAGGAAAACAAAATGGTGATTGAAGGCAAGCCAAATCAAAGCATCACAAAAAATATTTATAGCAAACTTTATAATTGGGAAAGAGTGGATTGGGGAGACTGCCTCTGGAATAAATTTCTAACTCCCTCCATGTCATTCTTTTGCTGGAGAACATTTCATAAGTTACTTCCAATTGATGATAAATTGAAACTCAAAGGTTTGAAGGGTCCTTCCATTTGTCAGTTGTGTAAGGTGGATGGAGAATCTGTCAGCCATCTTTCTTTGGATGTAAAATCTCCCAAGAGGTATGGAAGGCTATTATACAATACCTAAACATTGATACACTAAATCTGGAGTGGTGGAATATTTTTGAATGCTGGAGGTGTTGGCAGAGTATAAAGTTGGGCCCAATTCCTTTTATTGCTGCCTAGTTTATTTGGTCAGCCAGAAATCAATTAATTCTTGATGAAATCCCTACTGCTCCATTCGTTCCCTACGATCAAAGTCAATACTGATGGAAGTTATTCTTCACAAGGAGCTGGAATTGGGGGAGTTCTAAGTGGCTAAATGAGAAGATGCCTACTGTTCTATCAATCTCCAATTGTTGCAGTGGATGCACAGGAATCTGAAGCTTTAGCTATGTTTTGGGCTCTCAGACTAGCAAATATGAATAATTGGGATATGTTGCGAATTGAAGTGGATTCCTCTGCACTTTTAGATTATATCAGAGGGAGTACTAAACCTCCTTTGCACAGACTATAGTGGAAAAATAGATTATATCCATGTGTAATGTATTCCGTGTAAATCTAAAATTCATATATAGGTAAAGGAATAAGATAACAAATTTCTTAGCCAGGAGGGGAGGGGAATCACATGAGGCTATTGTATCTTTTTTTACCTAACTCTTCTCTCAAATTTTTGCTTCATAGGGACTTAGTTAAAGCTCCTCATCCTAGGGTTGTAACCTCCTTTTAATCTTAATATAGTTTCCTCTTTGCCAATATATATACCTTCATACATATTTCATACAATATATATATATATATAGATGCATTTATATATATATATATATATTATCTAATATACATGTATATCCATTTATATACGTGTGTGTGTGTATACGTGTATAGATAGATATACATGTATGTATGTATATATATATATATATACATGTATGTCTGTATATATATATATATATATACCTATATGTTTTGAAAAGGGAAAATTAAATTGCAGTGGTCCTGCTGTTCCTTAATATGCAGTGATTCATTGAAAATGATTGGCGTTGTGACTGCTTCAGAAGAAGCAGAAGGCTTGGAGGGTTTGGACCTTGTTAGTACCTCCAACTATTCTACAACATTATCCACAGAATTAAAGTTTTTAGAGGGAGGAAGGATCTGAATTGGGGAGGAAGGATCCCCAGGAAGACTGGGAGTTGTGTCTGTTGGTACAGTGGCAGTCAGTACGTCAGTGGCAGTAATCTGCTCTAGCTCACCATCAAATGCTGGATGAAGGTTCAGAACTGGGTACTACCATCACACATTGAGGTCATTATCATATTGTTCTTCAGTGTGCACTCCACAAATGGGATTGAAATGGGTTCTTGACTTTTTGTGTTAGTTCTGGTCTTTGGATGGAGTCTGAAGCATCTAGTGTTGGAGTGTCCAAACATTTTGTAGTGTGTGCAGTAATATGGCTTTTGCTCCATTACAATCTTTTTCCAATAGCCATTGTGGGCTATTCCCAACCATATTTATCCACTTCAGGAAGTGTTATATCCCTTTCAACTAGGATTCTGGCAGCACAAGGTCTTGAGAGGTTGTAGGTTGGCACATCAAGTTTCATTTGTCTACCAAGAGCTGTTCCTGTTGTAAATAGCACTTGATGGTGGAAGAAGTGAAGTTTTAGCCCTGGAAGTTTGAACCAAATAGGGATATAACACTTCCTGAAGGGGGGTTCCTGACTTGGATCAAATTTAGGTGTAAATTCAGGTGACCATTTTAATAGTTTCATTGCCATTCCTTCAATATACAGAATCTGCTTGGCAAACAATCTGGTGTAGTCTTCTTCTCTGGATAGATGAATGGAGAAATGCCTTCCATCAATTAGTCCAACTTTCCAATCACTCAGGAGATTCAAATCTTCAAAGTACTTTCTATGGGCCTCCATATTTGGATGGCCATATTGAAATTTACCAGCCAATTTGAATTTAAAGAAGGATGAGAGTGAATTTATTTCAGCTTCAGAGAAGAAAGCAGCAGGTTCCCCTGACTTCTTGCTTAGTTGTTTAATAAAAGGCGTACGGGGGAAGACAAAGAAGAGGTAAAATCTGTAAAGCTTAAAATATGCAAAATACAAAGCGACGGGTTTTATAAAATTACCGAACAGCCCTTTCCTTACGCTGCTCTAAATTGCCGAACGGGCGTGGTTGCTGCCTTCTGGGATGTTATTAAATAGTATTATTATTATTATTATTATTATTATTATTATCATTATTATGAGGGTACATATCACCCAAGTTTTTTGTATTTATGGCCTAAAATTTTCATATAACATTAAAAATAATATATTTAAATTTTTATAAGATATAATTCACCTTGTTTTCATGCATAAATAAGATGATATATATGTAAATTTTTTTTATCATTGTTAATATTATAATTATTATCATAATCATCATTGGTAAATAGTTTTTATTTTTAATACCACTTTTTTTATTTTGCATTCAAAGTATTTGCTCTACAGTCTTCAAGAATCAAATTAGTATATTTCTACTATATTCATGTGCTACTGATAAAATTTTTATATCAAATTTTAATATATATATATATATATATATGTAAATGATGCATGGTTTAACCAATTCCTCCTCACCTTTGTTACTCATCTTAGTGTTTCTGGGTCAAATTATAGGACTATGCTTATCAGCCTTACCTTTACTGATAATCCTACCTCCACCCCCCGTTTTAGATATCTCAACATGTGGGCAACACATCCTTCTTACAACAAGTAAATTGATGATTTATGGAAAGGTATTTCACATCCTGACTCTATTATCAAGTTAAGTTTGCTGTAAATTAAGACTGCCAAAGCCCTCAGAAATTGGAGTTGGGAAACATTTGGAACTGTACATGCCAAAGTTCAAGAGGTAAAACATGAAGTCAAGAAATTGGAGTATGAGGAACAAATTGTCAATGTGGAGGAAAAGGAGTTGTCGACTGCTCAGAATAACCTTCTCAGTGCCATTGAATATCAGGAAAAATTTCCTAAACAGAAGGCTGCTATGAATATTTTCACAGATGGGGATAGAAACACCAGATTTTATCATGCCTATATAAAATACAAGAGAAAATGTAACACCATCCATGCTATTCAAAATATTAATGGTCAGTGGTTACATGATGATGCTGACATAGCCAAACATGTTATAAGTTTCTATAAAAACCTGCTAAATCAGGAACAACAATTAAGAACCCCCATTGAGAAGGCACATTTCTCTACTGAATTGAATTATACTGCTAGCCTCAAGCTCACAAATATCCCCAATGAAAGGGAAGTTAGGAATGCGGGAAATTAGGAATGCAATCAGTTCAATTGATAGCAACAAATCTACAGGCCTTGATGGATTTACTGCTGAGTTTTACAAAAGGTCCTGGGTCCTGGGAAGTAATTAAGGCTAATGTTATTGTTGCAGTAACAAGCTTCTTTAAAGGAAATAACCTCCCAAAGTATTTATGTGCTTCCACCACTGTACTGGTCCTTAAATTTGATATCTAGCAGAATTGGAACCACTTTAGGCCTATTTGTCTAACCACTGTCATTAGTAAAACTATTAGCAAAATCATTGTTAATAGGCTACAACCTCATCTTGATTGCATAATCTAAATCAAATAGCTTTTGTGAAAGGAAGGTCCATAATTGACAACAATCTATTGGCTCAATAATTACTACAGGACTTGAATAAAACCTGTACAGGGGGAAACATGATTTATAATCTGGACTTAAAAAAATCTTATAATACCATAAGTTGGGATTTCATAATGGAAGTTTTAACTGCCAGAGGTTTCAACACTGATTTCTGTCAACTGAGTAGGACGTGGTTACATAACGATGAACACTCTATTCTGATTGATGGACAAGAGAGGGATTCCTTTGCTGCTGCCAGAGGTTTAAGGCAAGGGGACCCTTTATCACCCACCATTTTCATACTTGCTATCTGGAACTCTTGATGAACCTCTTCCGAATCAAAGCCACAACAGATACCATCACAGATCCAATAAAGCCATTACTGACTTAATGTATGCTGATGATATAATGGTTTTTTCTAGAGCTAAAAAGAATGTTGTTAGAAAAGTTTTCCAGACACTCCAAAAGTTCCAAGCTCATTCTGGGATGTACTTCAATCATAAAAACGTCAAATGATATTTTATAAATATTCCTCCTCTATTCATAAACAATGTGAATCTGAATACATTAGTTTTTCAATCTCTCAGCTCCCAATTAAGTACCTAAGAGTGCTTCTTATCACTGGAAGAACTGCAGAAATCCAGTTTAAAGAGGTTTTGAATAAAATTTCAAGTCTTCTCAATGGGTGGACACATACTTTCTTATCCAATGGGGGAATAATTACTTAGTTAAAGAGAATTATTACTACCTTCCATTCTTATATATTATAAATGACTACTCTTAAGAAAAGTACAAAAACCCAACTGAAAAGAATCTTCAACAAATTTATGTGGTCTATCCAAAGAAAACAAATGCACTGGGCTTCTTGGAAAAGGTTGCCAAACCTCAAATTGCTGGGGGCATTCGCTTTAAGGAGCTTAACCAACTCCTTCAGATAAACTTCTGTATAAAAGATAAACTTCTGTAAACTCTGGATCAAATTTAGAACTCAAACCTCTCTGTGGACAAAATTCATGTGGGGCAAATATTACAAAGATCAGCATCCCACACTGGTTCTCAGGAAAACTGGGGATTTTAAAATTTAGGTGAAAATGCTTAAAATCAGGCATATTGCTAAAAACACTTACAGTTGGGGTTTTTTTTTAAAAGTGATATCAATTTTTGGCTTGATAATTGGTTTCCGAAAGATTGGCTATCCCCTATTACGAATGCCTATAATATTTATTTGAAAGTGGTTGGTTGCTAGGATGGTGATGAGTGGTCTCTAATTAAGCTATCCAATATTCTACAACCTCTTTCTATTACCAAAGTTAATGGTATAAAGTTTAATAGAAGCATAGCTGATAAAATTTTGTGGCAAACAATTTCTCATGAAAGCCTTACCAAAGCCATCTACTCCAAAAGTTTCAGTTGGGAGCAAATACCTTGGGGAGATACTATCTGGAAAAAATTACTATCCCCTTCTATGTCTTTTCTTGGTTGGAGAATTTTCCATAAGATGATTCGAAATCTTTTCTTGGTTGGAGAATTTTCCATAAGATGATTCCAAATTATGACATTCTCAAGTTAAAGGGATTAAGGGGTCCCTCTAAATGCTGACTATGTGAGAAAGAGGAGGAATCTTTGATTCACTTATTCTTTTAATGTAACTTTGCTCAGCAGGTATGGACACAACTTCTGAACCAATTGATGATTGATGAGAATGATCTTACTTGGGATAGGCTTCTCAATTGCTGGCTGATTTGGCATAAGAAAAAATATGCTACTATTCCTTTCATTAATGCTTGGTTCATTTGGATGGAAAGAAACAAGGGAAAGTTTGATAATGTCATCCTAAATATTGGTAAAATTACTAGAAACAGTCTATCTTACCGTCATATGATGATCAAATGGAAAAAATTCCCTAATGTCTCTAAATCCTGCTATTCTAAAAAGCCAAACCCTATTCAAGTAATCAGAGTTTACTGGAAAACTCCACAACGTCCCACAGTGAAGATCAATATTGATGGAAGCTTTACAAAAAATGGAGCTGGAGTGGGAGGAATTTACAGAAATCACTTGGGTAAGTGCCTTCTGTATTTCTATGCCCCAAATTTCTATGCCCCAGTAATGGCCTCTAATGCCACTGAGACTGAACTTATTGTTGTGTATTCGGAAATTAACCTTGCCAATAGGGCTAATTGGCATAAGCTTTGGTTGGAGGTTGATTCTGCTACAACTATTCAACTTATAAACTTCTAAATCATGAGGAGGGATCTTCTTGGCACTACTTATATTGGATAAATAAAATAAGAGATCTTAGTAGTAAGTTACAAATTCATTTCACATTCATCTACAGGGAAGGAAATCAGCCTGCAAATTGGCTAGCCCAGCTTGGGTCACACTCTAAAGAGACAGATGTTTCCATAAACCCCCCTTAGCTCTTCAATATCTGCTGCAAGATGACATCCTGGAGGTCCCCCACTTCAAAATTACATATCTGGACACATGTATTGAACCATAAAAGAGTCCCTAGTTTCTTACCTGCACTCTATATTTGCTTATTATTCTGACATGTAGGGAGTCAATAGCAACTCCTTCACCAAATATATATATATATATATATATGATGGGGACAGAAACACCAGATTTTACCATGCTTATCTCAAATATAAGAGGAAATGCATTATTGTCCATGCTATTGAAAATTGCTGAGGGAAAGTGGCTACATGATAATGCTGAGATAGCACATGATGCAATAAGCTATTTTAAGAACCTGTTGAATCAAGATAAGAATCACAGAATACCTATTGATCAAGCTTATTTCTCTATAGAACTGAATTGTACAGCAAACCTAAATCTTACTGATATCCCAGATAAAAGTGAGATTTGGGATGCTATGAAATCTATAGATAGCAACAAAGCTGCTGGCCCTGATGGTTTCACTGTTAAGTTCTATAAAAAATTTAGGGATATCATAAAGCCTGAGGTTATAAGAGCTGTCGCAAGTTTTTTTCAAGGAAACAATCTCCCATAATACTTCAGTGCCTCTACCTTTATGCTGATCCCCAAATCTGATATGCAACACAACCAGAATCACTTCAGGCAAATATGTTTAGCTACTGTCATCAACAAAGTAATTAGCAAAATTTTTGTCAATAGGCTTCAGCCTCATCTTGATTGTATTATTAAACCCAACCAAACTGCCTTTATGAAGGAGAGATCAATCATTAACAATAAGCTTTTGGCACAGAAACTACTACAAGACTTGAATAAGCGCTGCAGAGGGGGTAATTTAATCTACAAGCTGGATTTGAGAAAGGCTTATGATACTATTCTTTGGCGATTCATTATGGAAATTCTCATTGCCAAAGGATTTCATACTGATTTCTATCAACTTATTCCCTGATGGCTACACAATAATAATCATTCTATTCTCATAAATGGTAAAGGTTGGGGGTCCTTTACTGCAGCCAGAGGTTTGAAGCAAGGGGATTCTTTATTTCATTCTTGCTATTGATTATCTATCTATAATTTTGGATGATTCTCTGCTTAACCAAAGCTACACTCGATACCATCATAGATCCAACATAGCCATATCTCACTTTATGCTGATGACATCATGGTCTTCTCTAGAGCTCACAAGAATGTAGTGAGAAAAGTGTATCAGACTCTTCAAAAATTCCAAACACACTCTGGGATGTGTTTCAATCCTGAGAAATGCCTCTTGATTTTTAATAAACAAGTCTCCTCAAATTGCAAATAATGGGCTTCAAATTATGCTGGCTTATCCAACTCCCAGCTCCCTATCAAATAATTAGGTGTCCCGCTACTTACTGGCAGAATAAGACAAATACAATTTGAGGAAGTCATAAATAAGATCACTTCATTTCTCAATGGGTGGACCCAATCTCTTATATCTAATGGGGGTAGAATTACACTGCTGAAAAGTATTCTAACAACTTTAGAGTGGACCCAATCTTTTATAAACCAACTCTTTCAAATCAACCTCTATAAGCTCTGGATTAAATTTAGAGCACAAACTTGTTTGTGGGCTAAATTCATCAATATTGTAGAGACCAGCATCCCACACTTGTTGTTAGGAAAACTGGGGATTCTAAAATCTGGAGGAAGATGCTGAATTTAAGACAAACTGCTGAAAACTTGTTTATTTGGGACTTGGGTAAAGGTCATATAAGTTTTTGGCTTGATACTTGGTGCCCTAAAGATTGGTTGTCCCCTTTTATTAATGTCCCTAACTATGATCTCAAAGTTTTTGATTGTTGGGTAGGTGAAGACTGGTCTATAGTTAAGCCATCAAATATTCTCTAAGCCTACTCAGTTACCAATGTTGCCAACATAAAAATTGATAGAAGCAAACCTGATAAAACTGTTTGGCAGGCTTTCTCCAACCAAAGTCTTACCAAAGCTATCTACTCTAAAGTTTTCTATTGGGAGCTAATACCTTGGGGAGCTATCATATGGAACAAATTTCTATCCCCTTCCATGTCCTTTTTCTGTTGGAGGGTATTCCAAAACCTGCTTCCTACTGATGACATTCTTAAATTAAAAGGATTAAGGGGTCCTTCCAAATGCAGGCTATGTCTTCAAGAGGAGGAATCACTACCTCATATCTTTTTTGAATGGAACTTTGTCCAACATGTGTGGCACCAGCTGCTGACACACCTGAGCATTGATAGTGAAGACTTTACTTGGGACAAGCTTACAACTTGCTGGCATACCTGACACAAGGGGAATTATGCTTCTATACTTCTAATTGTTGCTTGGTTCATATGGATGGAGAGAAATAGGGCTAAATTTGAAGATAACATACCAAATACTTAGAAGATTGTTAGAAACAGCCTAACATATTTACACAAGATGATCAAATTCCAAAGATTCCCTAATATTTTCAACTCTTACTCTTTTGGATAGCCTGACCCTATTCAATTATATAGGGTTTACTGGAAACCTCCTGAACATAATACAGTGAAGATAAATACAGATGGAAGCTTCAATAAATCTGGAGTTGGTGAGGGGGGTGTCTACAAAAATCATCTTGGAAAATGCTTACATCATTTTTATACTCCTGTAATGATTGTTGATGTACTTGAATAGAACTAATTACTGTCTATTGGGCTCTTAATATTTCCAAAATGACTAGCTGGTATAATTTATGGTTAGAAGTGGATTCTACATCAATGATTAAAATTTTGAATTATGAGAAGGAAGTCCCTTGACATCTTCATATTAGATTAAAAAAAATCAAAGATCTAACCTCACAACTCAAGGTAATCTACAATTTCATATATAGGGAAGGGAACCAACCTGCCAATTGGCTAGCAAAGCAAGGTTTTAACTCAAAGGATTTCTCAGTTGTTGTTACCCCTCCCCTTACCCTTCAGTTTTCGTTAGAGAGAGATATGCTTGAGGTCCCACATTTTCAGAATTGCAAATCAAGATGAATTGCAAATCAAGATTAATGGAGACAATAATGCTTCATTTGATGCTCCTCTTCCCCCTCTTTTCTATTATTGCTTCCCTTCTATTTTTGGGGGTTTTTTAAGTTGTTCCGAGCTTTACATTACTACCCTGAAACAACAGGAAAAGAAATTCATTCATGATACAAAATCTTATTTTGGGGATGACCCCTATTTATATAAACAATGCAAAGATTTAGTAATGAGACGATGTGTGCCTTATAAAGAAATTTAGGAAATTATCTAAAAATGTCATGATTTTGAATTTGGAGGTCATCTTGGGAATGATAGAAATTTTCATAAAATTTTGTAATCTGTATTTTATTAACCTACTCTATGTAGAGATGTATATATATATATATATTAATAAAGGAGCAGCTCGTGGCTCCCTACGCGTTAAATAAAAAAGTGGGGTACAAAAGTGTTAAGGGGAAGAGGGTCCCCTGTAAAACCAAAAGAAAAATAGAAAATCATAGGGGCCCCTCTCCCTACATTACAACTCGATGCAAAAAATATCTCAAAAATACATGTCCAAAGGAACAACTATACCAACCAAAAGCATACCCAAACAATAGAAATGTATCCCATGTAAGAAGTAAAAGTAATGAAAAAAAAATAAAACTGCCAATGTAACAATAAGCCCAAAGCATTTTCCAACCAGCTGGGAGGAGAGGAACCAAAAATAGAACATCAGGCAGACATCCATAAATCGGGTTCAAACAATAAAGCTGCAAATTAGAGCTGCAATTGGGACTATAAGTCCAACACACCACCTAAACTGCAGATGAGAAAAGGAACCCAATAGTAAAGTCAAGTAGTATATCCATATAAGGGATTCGATCAATTAAAATTTAACTTCAGCATCAAAATGAATAGAAAGAGAGATGAGAGCCTCCAGAGAATCCTCCAATTTGTGCAAGTGGGGTCTACAGAAGAGTAAAATAAGAAAATCAAATTCATACACGAATGTATGGGGAATCCAATTTATCCCCAAGCAGGAATCTCCTTAACATATATGGTGGGAGGTGGCCCACATAAATCTTTGCATGGCCAATATTAGCCAGGAAATCAGCAGGTGCATTACCTTCCCTGTGGATGAAGGAGAATTGGACCTACAGAGTATGAGTATCAAGAAGGTTCCATATTATGTTGAAAAGATAAAGAAAATTTCATAGGGGGGTAGAGCTTTTAGTAAGAATTTTAAAAATACACATGGAGTCTGTTGCAATGACCACAAAGGGAAATTTGTAAATCAAAGCAATCTGAATAGCAAATAGAACAGAACAAAACAACCCAACCCTCAGCTTCAATAGGGCTCTGTGCATAGAAATGAGATGCAAAACAACATAATAAGTTACCTAAAGAGTTTCTAAAAACACCACCCGCACTAGCAAAGTTAGGAGTCCAACTCCCATCAATATTTATCTTGAGCCAACCATGTGAAGGGGGTTTCCATCTAATTAATAGAGGCCTTCCACCCATATTCTAATTTATAGTAGCATTGGATAAAAAGATTACAAAGCTTCTAACAACTTTAAAATAATACTAATGGAAGGGTGTATAGAAGACTTAGCATGCTTAGAATCCTTTCTGGCTAACCAGATAAACCATAAAACCACTAAAGGGAAAGAGTAAAGTTTCTTAATGAAATCTTTTGATGCTTTACAGGAATCTAAAATGCCATCCAAATTACCACTATGAGACTTTTAACTTGAAAAAAATGTCCCATTCTCAGACAAACAAAATGGGAAAAAGAACACTAAAAAAAGAGATGTGAAATAGACTCCTCCCCACACCTACAAAGGTATCATCTGGATGTCAGTCTCAACCCTTTTAATTTCAAAATGTCATGAAGTGGAAGTAAGAAAAAGAAAAAAATCCATAGAAAGAAGAAAATAGAAGGAGACATATAACTATCCCAAATCACCTTTCCCCATTTCCAATAATCAAAACTATGCAGATTAGAATGTAGCATTTTAGAAATTCAAGCATTGGAAATAAATTTCCATATAGGCTTGTCAGACTTATCATGACATAAAGCAATTTTAGAAATAAGTTCAGCATTCTCCCCCAACATCTCCCTAAGTTTGCTCATGTCCCATTGACCATTGTCCCAACAATCAGAGACCAAAATATCATTGACCAAATTGGAATCATCATCATGAGAATTAGGAAGCCCCCAATGATCAAGCCAAAATGAAACCATTCCCTCACCAATGTCCCAAAAAATGAATTTGTTAGCCATGTTTATCATCATCATGAGAATTAGGAAGCCCCCAATGATCATGCCAAAATGAAACCATTCCCTCATCAGTGTCCCAAAAAATGAATTTGTTAGCCACGTTTATAGCCTTTAAATGGCCTTCCAATTTTTAGAATCCCCAACTTTCCATTGAACTGAGGAAGGGTGATGATGAGAGTCATACTTGTGTTCCAAAATTGAGCCCAAAGTGAAGAGCCAAGCCTAAACTTAAAGCACAACTTACACATATTAATATCAAGAATGTGTTGCAATTTTTTGAAACCCAAACCTCGAGATAGATGAGGTTTGCACCCTTGTGCCAATGTGTCCAAATTTTTGAGTAACCTTCACCAGCCCAAAGAAAATTGTTAAAAACATGCTCTAATTCCTTACGTGCACTCATTTTCATAAAGAGAACTTGCATAGTGTATAAAGGTAGAGAATGTAGTACACTTTGTAACAAGGCTAATATCCCATCAAAGGAGAGAAATACATTCCTCTAATCATTAATATGAGATTTAATTTTATCTATAACAACATAAAATTGTGTTTGCTTCCATCTTCCACGAAGAAGGTTAACACCAAGGTACAGTAAAGATAGAGATTCTTTAGAGAAAGCAGTAAAATTGGTGGCCCAATAGAAGAAGTAATTGAATTTCCAAAATACAGGTGGCACTTAGCTTTGTTGAAAAGGAGACTAGAGTTTGGATAAAAGTAGTTAAGGTATTTTACCAAGATCTTAGAGGAGGCTCTAGAAGCATTGATAAAAATGATAGCATCATCAGGATAGGCTAAATGACTTACTAAAACCTTGGATTTATGCATGTACTGTACATGGGGGATTTTTTCTGCATATTATTAATGAGGCGTGAGAAATAATCAAAAGCCATGATGAATATCATGGGAGAGAGTAGGACTCTTTGCTTGATGTCTCTATGGGTAGAGAAAAAAGCTATAAGACTTGCCATTGACTAAGACACTATAAAAGTTATTTTCCATCTAACATTTAATCAAAGTGCAAAACTTAGCCTCAAAGCCTCTAGCTTTCAAGAGATTGAGGATAAAATCCCAAATAATTGTATTAAAAGCTTTTTTAAAATCAAATTTGATAATCAAGTTACCACCTCTGCACTTCTTATCAAGATCCTCCACTAATTCCTATACAAGGAGTATATTATCACAAATCTCCCTCCCGTGGATAAAGGCTAATTGTTGACGGGAAATAAGTTTAGAAAGATGAGGTTGAAGTTGAGATACTATCAACTTGGTGATAACCTTAGATATAATAGAAGTAAGTGATATTGGTCTAAAGTTATCCTAGCTAGTTTTAACATTTCTTTTAGGTA
Organism: Phalaenopsis equestris; assembly: GCF_001263595.1. Lineage (NCBI taxonomy): Eukaryota > Viridiplantae > Streptophyta > Magnoliopsida > Asparagales > Orchidaceae > Phalaenopsis > Phalaenopsis equestris. The sequence continues at coordinate 217,914 of NW_018165350.1, forward strand.
CAAGCACAATTAAGGAAGAGGAGAAGAACTTCCCAGAGGTATGACCCATAAAAAAGCTTGGAATGGCAGCAACAACCTCCTTATGAATTATATCCCAACAGTGTGTGTCAAAGGATGAAGTGAAACCATCTCGGCGAGGAGCTTTATTGTCATTGATAGCCTTAAACACATTGAAGATCTCCTTTTCAATAGGAATATCAACAAGGGACAAGCCGGCCGCATAGTCTCTATCTTTATAAAAAAAGACACTATTTATAGGAGTGAACTGCAAGGCGGAAGTAAACAAATGAGTAAAATACTGAACAGCACTATTACCAATCTCACCTTCATCAGTAATGAAATCTCCATTAGAATTCTTGATCTTGAGTATGGAATTAATGTTTCTTCTATGTTTGATAGAAGCATGAAAGTACTTTGTATTACGATCTCTACTCTTAAGGTGAATATTATTAGCTTTTTGTTGAAGGAAATTCTCCTCCAAAGCAATATCAACATGTAATAGTGAATGTTTATAAGCCACCTCATTAACCAACTGAGGATCATAGATAACCATAGTCTTAAGATTATCCACCTCAGCTTGAACTTGTAGGACCCTTGCATGAACATTGGAAAAAGCTTGGGAGTTCCACCTTCTCAAAGCAGAAGCGATCTTTCTATGAAGTTTCCAAAGGATACCAACACCCTCAAAGTTCTAAGCCTGTTGAACAGTGCTCAAAAAGTGGTGTGAGTAGTCTAACCATTAAAGAATTTGAAGTGATAGCGTGGATTTTTATCATTGAAACCCAAAGTGAGCAAAATAGGGTTATGATCAGAAGAAGAATAATTTAAATGCCACACCCTATTAATAGGAAAATAATTGGAGAAGTGATGGTTACCAAAAAACCTATCCAACCTTTGATACATAGTCCCTCTTCTAAAAGTGTATGGAGTACCAGTGAATCCCAAATCAAATAGCCCAACATCACAAATTTTTTCACAGAAACAATTGATAAGCTGAATATCACATTTGCCTCCTCCTCTCCTTTCAACAGGTTTCATAATCATATTAAAATCACCACAAACTAACAATTTTCCAGTGATAGTATCTCCAATATGAACCAGTTGATCCCCAGGCTTATATTTCTCCTGGAGTATAAAACTAGCATAAACAAAGGTAGCTCAACCCTGATACTCTTCCAAGTGATATTTGAGAAGAATAAATTGATCATCATCTTGAATTATGTTGATGTTGACGGTAGGTTTCCAAAATAACCAAATCTTGTTCTTTTTGTTGCAAAAAGTTTTATATCTTTTAAATTGCTTGAGAATTCTATCCCTGTTAATAGAAGCCATAGGCTCAAATATAGCAAAGAAAAAAAGCTTATGGACCCTATAAAGATATTTTAATCTATTAAGGGAGGAAGAGTCCTCTGCTTCCCCAATGTTCCAACACATCACATTAAACATTATGGTGCAGGCCAGCCCTTCTAGAAGATCTAGAAAGGCTACCAACATGAGTACTTTCCCCATCAGAGAAATAATTACCTTCTAGCAAAATATTACTTTGGTTCAATTGTGAAAGCTCATTCTTCTTTTTATTTCTCTTTCTCTATGATTTCTGGACTAACCATTCCTATTCTAAATTATTCACTACCTCCTGTATCAAATCAAGTGAGACAGGGTCAGTAGAAATAGATCTATTATAATTAAGAGTTACCAATTTTGGAATTAGTGGAGATGGCAAATTACCATCCACAACATCAGTAGGTACCCAGGAAATCAACATAGAGTCTTGCATAGCTGAATCAGATTGCAAGTTAGAGACAACAAGTAAGGGAACATTAGAATTAGTTACAAGTTCAACGGCCAAATTAAATACTTCCAGTGAATTATTATCAGTAATAATATTGATAGAACCCGTCTCCTTTTTAAAAGCAACATCAGATTCCTGTGTAGAAAAATTAGATAAACCAACATTCAAAACTTTTTCAGATGAAGAGGGGATATCTGCTGAAGGTAATTTATTAATAATAGGATCAACACCAGAAACATTAACATCAAGGGGAGCTTCTCAAGTGAAATTAGTTAAACTAACATTTGGAACTTTAACATTTTCCTTCTCGAGAGGCAAGTTTAAATGAGAAATAACATCACTATCAAAAAGAACAGTATATGTTTTTCCAAAACTAGGGGAATAGGTGCATTATCACTTTTCTCAAGATAATCCCTAACCTTTGGGTGAAGATGAAAGCAATGAGAAATTGAATGCCCAAACATTCGACAGTGTGGACACTAGTAGGAATGTCTTTCTATTTCCACACGTTGTCGGTAGCCTTGTTGCTGTGACCCAATCCAGATCTCATAACAAAAGGGTTGGGTAATGTCACGCTTAAGCAAAACCCTTACTTCATAAGGCCTAGTGAGAGTGAAAGTAGGGTATCCATTTGCAATGGTTTTCCATAGGCAGCAGCAAGTGAAATTAAAATCTCGTGATTAAACAAATGGAGCTTTAAACCAAGGAAACGTATCCAGACAGGGATTATGGGAGGTTCAGTTTTAGGATCAAAAGCTACGGTCCATTTCAAAACTTTCATTTAACTATCCTCAATACAGATCGTTTTCTAGGCAAATAAACGTGTGTAATCTTCATCGTTCGAGAGCTGTATTAAAATGTGTCTCTTATCCAACTAGCCCTATCTTTTAAGAGCATCTGAGTTTCATAAGCTCAAACTCCTTTCAAATAAACTCAAGTTTAGGATGACCATATCAAAACTTACCAACGAGAGCAAACCGACAAGAAGAAGCGAGGACATTTGAGTCAACATCAGTCAAGTAAAGAGCAAATTTCTCATTCTTCCTCGCAATCGACTTAATAAAGTTATAATCACCACCAACATTCAGAATATCATGGAAAGCTCGAGG
>NW_018165350.1:221116-227817 GCF_001263595.1 Phalaenopsis equestris
CTAGGGTTAAGCCTCTAATGGCTTCTCCCTGGCGGCTGAAGGTTCAGAAGTGCTATTCTTCCATAGGTTGTTGGCTGAAGAAGGTAAGTGGTGGGCTGCAAAAAGTAGGTTGGTGTTCTCTATCTTCAGGTTTCTGCTCTGAACTCTCTTTGTTCGACTGGTTACTGTTCCATTGGGTGGAGTTGCGTGTTGTCTCTCTAGCACTAGGATTTTCTTCCTAAACCATCTCTTCTTTGTGAGTGTTGAAGTTGCATTAATGGATTTTTTTCCTATTAATGTGGATGTAAATGCTCAGTTGACCCAAGCCACTTATGCTGGAGTGGTTGGAAGAGGGAAAGATTTGCTTAAAAGTTTTGATCATCTAGTTTTTCTATAAGTGTTGCCTGATGCTGCAGTTGGCAAGATTTCCTGCCCATATATTTCTCCTATTGGAATCAAAGAGGGTGAACCTACAGTTTTATTGACTTTTGGGGAGAAACAAACTCTAAATGAATCAATAAAGTTCACCATAATAGGCAAGTTTCAGTTTGGCCATCCAAAAATGGATTATGTTAGGAAATTCTTTGAGGATATCCAACTCACTGGTGCTTGGTAGCTAGGGTTATTGGATGGAAGACATATATTAATCAAAATGTCTAATGAGGAGGATTATGCTAATGTTTTTTCCAGTCAAATTTTATTAATTGTTGGAACCCCAATGAAATTATTAAAAATGGACACTGGATTTGATCCAAGCAAAGAACCCCCAATTGCACCAATTTGATTTAAATTTCCTAATCTCCCTATTCAATATTATCATAAAAATGTGCTGTTAAACTTTGGAAGGGTACTTGGCTGCCCTTTAAAAGTAGATGCTCCAACCTACACTTTGGCTAGACCAGCTGGTGCAAGAGTGTTGGTAGAAGGAGATATTACATTGCCAGAAATAAAGAGAGTTTGGATTGGAATCCTTGAGGAAGGGTTTTGGAAAAGCATTATTATAGAGGAAAAACCACTATTATGCCCTCACTGCAGGATGTTTGGGCATAATGTGGAAAAATATTATAGGCTGCATCCACCATCTAGAAAAAATAGCTCCTCAATGGGAGGGTCTGTTATACCTTTGGGAAAGGATAAAAGAAGAGCTAATGAACAGGAAGCTATTGAAGTCAGCAGAGAAATTGAAGTGGAAGTCTTTCCTAAGCTACCAAGTATAATGGAAGAGGTCACTTAAAAAAATACTTCTGCTCTTAATGTCATGAGCAGGTGGTGGACGGAAGGCAAGGAGACATTGAAAAAAGTCAACTTGATATCAATCCCGACAAAGTTGATAATTCCACAGTGGAATTAATAGCTAGAGTTCTTACTGAAGAATTGCAAGTTCAAAGGAATAACAGAAAAAAGAAGGGGAAGATGGAACAAAAGGTGATGCAGGAAGCTCCCTCTTTGGAAGGAGCTAATCAACTGATGGATTCTAGTCAGAGAACCAAGAGGAAAGGGAGAACCCTTTCACAATGATCAAGTTCTTTTGTTGGAATATTAGGGGTGTTGCACACCCCAACTCTTTCACAAGGTTGTTACATCTTGTGAAAACTCATAAAATATGGTGCTTTGCTCTTTTGGAACCCATGGTTTCTAAGAACTCTACTAATTTTATCAAAAAATTTCCGAAATTTTCTCGCTTTGCTAACAGTAATAATAAGATTTGGTTGTTTGCTAGAACTGAATTACAGTGGAATGTTGTTTTGAATAGTCCCCAATATTTACATATTCAATTTACAGTAGGAGCTCAGGTGGGTTATGCCACTTTTGCTTATGCCAGTTGTCTTCCAGGGAATCAAGAGCTGATGTGGATGGAGCTTTTCAACATCAGGCAGTCCATCAACTCATTTTGGATTGTTGGGGGTGATTTCATTTGTATTTCTTAACCTGAGGAAAAAAAAGGAGGGAGGTCTCCATCTCAAACTTCTATGTTTAAGTTCAATGAATTCCTTATAGATGCTCAATTATTTGATTTGGGTTTTCTTGGTTCTAAATATACTGGAAAAAGGGTTGTCTTGTGAGAAATACTTGATAGAATGTTGGGAAACTCTAAGTGGCTTGAAACCTTCCCATATACAATCATCACTCACCTTGCCATGTCTAGGTCAGACTGTAGACCCATTCTTTGCTTCACTGCAGGATGTTTGGGCATAATGTGGAAAAATACTATAGGCTGCATCCACCATCTAGAAAAACAGCTCCTCAATGGGAGGGTCTGTTATACCTTTGGGAAAGGATAAAAGAAGAGCTAATGAACAGGAAGCTATTGAAGTCAGCAGAGAAATTGAAGTGGAAGTCTTTCCTAAGCTACCAAGTATAATGGAAGAGGTCACTGAAAAAAATACTTCTGCTCTTAATGTCATGAGCAGGTGGTGGACGGAAGGAAAGGAGACATTGAAAAAAGTCAACTTGATATCAATCCCGACAAAGTTGATAATTCCACAGTGGAATTAATAGCTGGAGTTCTTACTGAAGAATTGCAAGTTCAAAGGAATAACAGAAAAAAGAAGGGGAAGATGGAACAAAAGGTGATGCAGGAAGCTCCCTCTTTGGAAGGAGCTAATCAACTGATGGATTCTAGTCAGAGAACCAAGAGGAAAGGGAGAACCCTTTCACAATGATCAAGTTCTTTTGTTGGAATATTAGGGGTGTTGCACACCCCAACTCTTTCACAAGGTTGTTACATCTTGTGAAAACTCATAAAATATGGTGCTTTGCTCTTTTGGAACCCATGTTTTCTAATAACTCTACTAATTTTATCAGAAAATTTCTGAAATTTTCTCGCTATGCTAACAGTAATAATAAGATTTGGTTGTTTGCTAGAACTGAATTACAGTGGAATGTTGTTTTGAATAGTCCCCAATATTTACATATTCAATTTACAGTAGGAGCTCAGGTGGGTTATGCCACTTTTGCTTATGCCAGTTGTCTTCCAGGGAATCAAGAGCTGATGTGGATGGAGCTTTTCAACATCAGGCAGTCCATCAACTCATTTTGGATTGTTGGGGGTGATTTCATTTGTATTTCTTAACCTGAGGAAAAAAAAGGAGGGAGGTCTCCATCTCAAACTTCTATGTTTAAGTTCAATGAATTCCTTATAGATGCTCAATTATTTGATTTGGGTTTTCTTGGTTCTAAATATACTGGAAAAAGGGGTGTCTTGTGAGAAATACTTGATAGAATGTTGGGAAACTCTAAGTGGCTTGAAACCTTCCCATATAAAATCATCACTCACCTTGCCATGTCTGGGTCAGACTGTAGACCCATTCTTTGCACTATTCAAAATGCTATGAATTCTGGTGGTTCTCCCTTCATATTTCAAAACATGTGGACTCTCCATCCTAATTTCATCGATGAAGTTACAAGTCCTTGGATCATCAATGGAGATTATGGGCCCTGGATGAATCTGTGGAAATTACAAAAGAAGGTGGCCACCCACTTAAAGAATGAGAATTGGAATACTTTTGGAAATTTTAATGAGAACTTAAGAGCTACTCAAAATCAGGTGATCAGTATAGAAGAATTTCCAAAAGGGCGTAAAATCTTAGAGGGATCTACATAAAGCTAATGAGGAGCTTCTTGCACACATCACATATAATGAAGCCTTTTTGAAACAGAAAGTTGTTATTACCAAGTTCATTATTGAGGGGGACAGAAACTGTAGTGGCTTTCATGCTTGCATTAATTACAGGAGAAAATGTAATATTATGCTAGAGATTAAGAATGAAGGGAAGAGATTAATTGAGTCTGATGATGACATTGCTCAAGATGCTGTCAAGTTTTTTCAACAAACTTTTTAATTCACACCCTTCAACTAGAACCAATGTTGATGCTAATTTATTTGCTGATTGTATTGATTTTGTTAGTAGGCTGACACTAGATTAAATCCCCTCTGAATTACAAATTAGAGCTGCTCTAGATTCTATTGATGATGAAAAAACTACAGGTCAAGATGGCTTCACCGCAAAGTCTTTTAAAAGTTGTTGGCTTGGGGTTAAAGAAGGCTTCATTTTTGCTGTGCAAGAATTTTTCACAGGAATCAATCAACCTAGGTACTTTATCTCCTCAATCATTACTTTAATTCCTAAGAACTAGATAAAAAATAATTGGGGAGATTTCAGACCCATTAGTGTAACTAATGTTATTACTAACGTAATAATCAAAGTACTGGTCTTCAAAATTCAGCCACATCTTCAACATTTAATTTACTTTAACCAGACTGCCTTTGTTGAAGGAAGATCCATAACTGATAACATATTTCTTGCTCAAGGGATGTTGCTAGATTTGGACAGGAAATGTAGGGGAGGTAATGTTATCTATAAATTACATATCAAGAAGGCTTATGACACTATCAACTGGAATTTCATCTTAGAAACTATGGTTGCTATGGGCTTTGCTGAGGGATTCATATTGCTGATTAAAAGATGGATTCTTTGCAATAACCACTCTGTGCTTATTAATGGTTCCTGTCATGGCTTCTTTTATGCATCTAGAGGGATCACATAAGGGGACCCTTTGTCCCCTGTAATTTTCATTTTGGCTATGGATTATTTCGCTAGGCTACTGAATCAAATGTTCTCAAGATCTCCCCATTTGTCTTTTCAGCATAGATCAAATGTTTGTATTAGCCATCTGGCTTAAGAAAATGATGTGATTATATTTTCCAAGGCCACTAAGAATGCTATTAAATTTTTGTATAAATCCCTTATACATTTCCAACTCACCTCAGGTATGGAAATAAATATACCAAAATGCTAATTTTTTGCTAGCACTAACATGTATCAACAGATAAAACATTTGATGTCTAGCTATATTGGTTGTATCTTGTCTTCTTTGCCTATCAAGTATCTGGGTGTTCTTTAGCTTAAGGGCAGAAACAAGGAGATACAGTTCAATGAAGTCATTGATAAGATTAAAAATCAATTTCAATGTTGAACAAATTCATTCCTATCCAATGGAGGGAGGATCATTCTACTCAAAAGTATTCTTATTGCTCTTCCATCATATGCCCTCCAAATGTCTACAGTGAAGAAAGGAACTCAACAACTACTGGGGAGAATCTTTAATAAGTTCTTATGGGCTGGACAAAACAAACAAGTACACTGGCTTCCTTGGCAAAGGTTATGTAAACCATACTGTGATGGAGGCTTGGGATTTAAAGATTTTCATCACCTGAGTTTCATTAATATATGCAAACTTTGGATTAAATTTAGAGCACGAGATAGTCTTTTGGAAATGTTCATGAAGGGGAAATATTATAGAACTGCACATCCAAGTCTTGTTAACAAAAAGCTGAGGGATTCTAGACTTTGAGGCAAATTATGGGAAGTTAGAGAGCAAGCTGAGGAGACTTTCATCTGGGAGCTGGGGGGAGGACAAAAAAAATTTTGGTTAGATTGGTGGACTTTGGAATGGTGAAAAAATTAGAGGCTCAACCTCTGAACCAAATGTTCATGATATGGTTAAGGATTACTGGACTGAAAATCACTGGAATTCCACACTACTATTCTGAACAATGATCAGCTGCAACTTGTTCAACAAACACCTATCTATTCTGGACAAAGAGATAAAATTTTACTAATAAAGCCACTTCCCAGAAAGTTGTTGCTTATATCTATCAAACTTTCTATCAATGGTCTTTTGTTCAATGGGGTACTGATATTTGGGGGAAATATCTGACTAGTTCCATGTCTTTCTTCAGTTGGAGATTGTGGCAGTCCGTACTTCCAACTGATGATATCCTGAAACTGAAAGGGCTGAGGGGACCTTCTTGTTGGCTTTTGTGTCATGAGGAGGAGGAGACTCTGGATCACCTCTTCTTTAAATGCAGTTTCTCCCAAAAAGTTTAGAATGATTTTTTGACAAAATTAAAAACTGATACACTCATTCTCAGCTAGAACCATTTCTACAGCTACTGAAAGAGTGGAAACAACCTGAGTTACAGGTTATCCCTTGTGTTGTTGCTTGGTTTATCTGGATGTGTTGGAATCAAGTTAAATTTGAAGATTCCCCACCTCTTGCTAAAGCTGTTACTGTCATTGTACATCCTACTTACAAAAAATCATTAAATATTACAATTTCCCTAATATATTCAGGCATTGGGTACCTTAGGGTACTAACTAATATAGTTTCAAGCTCTCACTGATTGAGTGGGCTCCTCCTCCTGATGGTTGGATGAAAGCAAATACTGATGGTAGCTTTTTAAAAGGATCTGTTGGATTTAAGGGAGTTTTCAGAAACTCCCTAAGGCAATATGTTCTTCATTTCTCCGCACCAACTTAGGCATTGGATGCATTAGAAGGTGAAATGATTGCAATTTATTGGGCTATTAAAATTGCAGTCCAATGTAATATTGGGCCATTAATTATTGAAGCTTGCTCGAGCACTTGCATCAATATTTTGCAGAATGAGGAGGACCCCCCTTGGATCATTGGAAGATGGTTAAGGAAAATGCAAATGGCTTTTGGTAGCTACACAGTGAAATTTCAGCACATCAATAGAAAATTCAGTGGGCCTGCACAACATTTGGCCACCTCTGGTAGATGCTATGAACAAGTTATTGTGGCAAATACCCCACCTCCTTCTTTAACTTTTCTACTGCTTGGGGATGAATTATGTCTCCCACATGTTTACACTTTGTGAGGGTACATATATACACACACATATATATATATATATAT
>NW_018165350.1:227934-242569 GCF_001263595.1 Phalaenopsis equestris
TCTACACCATCAAACATGTGCATGCTATATATATATATATATATATATGTAGGCAATTTCAGACAGCTAGAAAAAAGAAGAAAAAGACAATTGTGGTGCAACAACATCCGCAAGGTAAAAGCTCTATGAAGACTGAAGGGAAGGCTAGGACTAAGAATGGTTCCCCCCTACATATAAAAAAGGCTGAACTAGATCAAGGTCTCAACCATCTATTCAACTCTTTTCTATCAATGACTAACATTCTATGCTAGAACACTAGAGGTATGGCTAACCCCCTTTCTCTTAAAAGAGTTTTGCATCTTAACCGTAAGCATCAACTTTGGTGCATTGTCATTCTTGAACCCATGGTATATAAGAACCCAAGTAAAATCATTAAGAAGTTTAATGGTTGTGCACATTTTGCTAATATCAATAATAAAATTTGGGTCTTCTATAGAAAGGAAATAAGATGGAACATTTTGGTTGATCACCAACAATTTGTTCACTTATACTTTTCTATTAATGACCATAGAGGCTTTGCATCATTTGCTTATGCAGGTTGTACTAAGGCAGACCAAATGGAGCTGTGGCACTGTCTTCATAAGATCAAGCAGTAGAATAATTTGAATTATGCTTCCTTGTTAGGGGGGGGGGGGGGGATTTTAACTGTATTGCCTCTTATGCAGAAAAATCTAGTGGCAAGCCCCTTAATATAACTATATGTATGTATGTATGTATGTGTATAAATGTCCACCTTCTGTGATAACATCAGCAATGCTGAGCTTTTTGACTTGGGCTTTAAGAGCCCGGAGTTCACCTGGAAAAGGGGTCATTTGTGGGAAAGATTGGACATATTTCTTGTGAATGACTAATGACAATCTCAATTTCTACTCACTTTTGTCACCCACCTTAGCCTTGCTAGCTCTAACCATAGGCCTCTCCTTATAAGCATAACATCTTCTGAATTGCCTCCCACACCTTCTCCTTTTAGATATCTTAACATGTGGTCCTCCCATCCTCTTTTCCCAAAAATTATTTTGGAACATTAGTCTGACATCTCACACTCTGACCCTTTGATGAAGCTTAGCTTAAATCAAACCAAAACAGGCAAGGCCTTAAAGAAATGGAGTTGGCAAACTTTTGGAAATGTTTTCACTAAGGTGACTGATGCTAAAATAAATGTCACAAAACTTGAACAAGAGGCACAACAAGGCTCTGTGGAGGAGGAGGAACCCCTCAATGCACACAACACCCTGCTTAATGCTATTGAGTATTAGGACAAATTTCTGAAACAAAAGGTAGTTGTGAACATCTTAATTGATGGGGACAGAAATACCAAGTCTTACCATGCTTATATCAAATACAAAAGGAAATGTAACACTATTCATACCATACAGAACGAAGATGGAATTTGGCTCCATGATATTGTTTCCATTGATGATGATGATACTAAGTATTTTAAAAAATTGTTAAACAAAGTGCAGCATACCAGGCTTCCAATTGACTCTCATTACTTCTCTGATGAGCTAAATTATACAAATAATCTCAATCTTACTGATCCCCTTACAAAATAGGAAATTTGTGAGGCCATTAGCTCTATTGACAGCTCTAAGGCAGCTGGCCCTGATGGTTACCCTGCAGATTTTTATAAAAAGCCTTGGGACACTGTTAAAGCTGTTGTTATTGCTGTAGTGGTTAGTTTCTTTCAAGGTAACAAGCTTCCTCACTACTTTAAGGATTCCACTTATCTTCTTATTCTTAAAATAGAAATGCAAAACACGGATCACTTCAGACCTATTTGCCTTACTACTATCCTCAACAAAATAATAATTCAAATCATTGTGAGAAGATTGAAACCCCACCTTGAGGTTCTATTTAAACCCAATCAAAATGCCTTTGTAAAGGGTAGGTCTATCATTGATAATGCTCTACTGGCACAGGAACTTCTATATAATATGAATAAAACTTGTAGCGGGGGCAACCTGATCAATTAATTAGACCTAAAGAAGGCTTATGACACAATTAGATGGGATTTTATATTATTATATTGGAGATACTCACTGCTAGGGGATTTCATACTTCCTTTTGCCAACTTATTCATAGATGGTTAAACAACAATGCCCACTCAATCCTCCTCAATGGAAAACCTGGGGATCATTTACTGCCACATGAGGTTTGAAGCAAATCGACCCTTTATCCGCCACCATATTCATCTTAGCCATAGACTACCTATCTAGAATGATTTATGTTGCTGTCCTACCTCAAAACTATTCTAGATACCATCATAGCTCTAATATTCCAATTTCCCACCTTCTCTGATGATATTATGCTTTTTTCAAGTGCTCCTAAGAATACAGTGAAGAATGTTTTCCAAAGTCTACAAAAGTTCCAACTGCACTCAGGGATGCAATTTAATGCTAATAAATGTCAACTGATCTTTAATAAGAAAGCCTCCTCCAATTGTAAGCAATGGGCCACTGCTTATACTAGGTTTTCTTGTACTCAGCTTCCCATCAACTACCTTGGAGTTACATTGCTAACTGGCAGAACCAAACATATCCAATTTGAAGAAGTCATAAATAAGATCTCCTCCTTCCTCTCTGGCTAGAACCAATCCTTTCTCTCTAATGGTGGGAGAATTACTTTGTTGAAGAGAATTTTAACAACATTGCCTTCCTACATTCTACAGATGTCTGCTTCAATTCCTTCTTTATATTTAATTATGACTTAGTGATGGTATACATGTACCTATGGGATCACTGGTCCTTTTTATTTTCTTTGGAGGTGGATTTCGTTTTGGTGTTTTGTGTGAAATTGTAATTGGTTTAAGGACCCAATAGGGGTTTTAAGTTGTTAGTTATGGCTCCATTAACCCCCTTTTGTTCTGTAACCCCTCTATTTATCAACATGGAGAGAGCCATGAGTGTGTGTGTGTGTGTGTGTGTGTGTGTGTGTGTGTCTGTAAATGTAAATTAAATATGTACATAAATGGATCTCAAATTTGACTAAATCAACTTGGATTACGAAAGTTCGGCCTTAACCGTGGTTAATAAGGAAGAATTTTGCAAGCAAAAGCCTGTTTTGAAATTCAGAAGTAATAATCAATTCACCGCTGAGAAGGAAAGAAAGTTACAAAAAATTGATGAAGCGGAGTCGATTAAAGCTGCGATTAATAGGGTGAAGTTGATGGTAATGACCTCAAAGGGAGAACTTATTGGTGCTACCCCTACCAACGATCATTCGGAAAGTAAAGCAACACTCAGTCGCACGCAGAAAAGAAACTGAAATCGTCGCATCCATAAGATGTTGGAGGAGTTAAAACAACAAGGGGGAAAATGAAGAAGTTATTGCAAAAATAACAATTAAATTAAAAGAGAAAACTTTTGATTAGCAAGTTGAAGTGCCATCTCAACCCGTGAAGGCTGAAGAAGAGGTGACTTCTAAGAAAGCAAAGGCTGAAGAAAGATCTATGGAGGTTGAACCTTACATTCCTTAATTTGTAAATAGTTCACATCCTTTACAAATTATTCCAAAACATGAGCTGGAAAAACATGAGAAAGTGAGAAAGAAGAGCTTTGAGCATTTTCAAAAGCTTCAAGGAAAGTATGTTAATTCAATTGGAGGATTAGAATTACACACCAATGTATTCACTATCAGTGAGTAGGATGATATTGTGGAGCGTGTATTTATGGAAATAGACATGGGCCATGCTGGTCGGCTCAGAAGAAGAACATATTCCGAGCCCAATAAGTGGAAACGTGGTAAAGGAAGGGTTATAATACATTATGGTTGCTATTAAAATTTTGCTTAGGACAAGTAAAGAAATCTGGCTGGAAAAATTTGCGACAATGAAGTTGACCCTTTACCATCATTCATAAAGAGGATGATTAAACTATTGGTGACTTAGTGTATCTTAGCAGCATATTGTATTCCCAATAATTGCATAGTTAATATCTTTGAGACTCATGACTGTATTCCTCAACATGTCGATCATCATGATTTTGTGAGACCATTCTGTACGGTCTTATTCATCAACAAATGCAACATTATGTTCGGGATGGAAATTCAAATTGTCGGGGATGGAAAATTTTGAGGTTTTTTGGAGATCCCTTTACCTGTGGGAACAGTTTTAGTTCTGAAAGGGAACGATGTCAATCCATTTTAGTCCTAATCCTGAGCTAAACACTGCATTACTGGAGTACTGTATTCAAGAGTTTCTATAACCCTGAGGAGAATGAATGAAGATAAGGTGTCAATCCATTTTAGTCCTAATCCTAAAATAGAGAACTTGTAGCCTTATGAGCTATAAGTTATTTAAAGACAACACACCTCAATATATATTTAGGAGAAATTTCTTCTATTTCTCCGATAATATGTTAGAAGGCGAGTCTAGTCTTTATATAGCTTACCATTTTGACATGGATACTGGCAGTAGATCACCAGATGGATGATATGTAGATTAAATTCAGTCATATGTATCTTGTATTGACGTATGGAAGAACTTTCAGACGTACCTTTCAGACGTACAGATCATTTTCAAATGGTTCCAAGAGATGTTTTGATCATGTCCTCTTAAATGGAATCAGGCAGTATTATATTCAATACCAGATTACGTTCCTGATATGACAGTTCGAAGAGAATATGTTGAAATTTCTTTTCACAGTTGTGAATGCAAATTTGGTCAATTGATTGAGAAAACAAATTAATTTGATTTGTCTCAATTCTAAGAAAGGCTAAAAAGCAAGAGTGATGTATAAAATGACATATAACACTCAAAATATTTTTATATATATACATATATAAAATTAATTAACAATAAACAACAAAAACACTCTTCAAAATCATGAAAATTCCAAAGAAATAAATTTTTTTCTTTTTCTCACCATAAGTTGATTGCTCATACATTTCTGTAAATTTTCTCTTTTATTTCACAATCTTATGAACTTTGCAAATTTCACATTTCCTTAAGTCTTCAGATTCTGCATGTTTCATATCTCATTTATACACGATTCTTATATGATTACACATAATTCTTCATATCCTCATAAATTCATACGACTATTACATCCTTACACAATCTTACACGATATTTTGCATTTCTGAAACATATTCTTATATTCACGATATTTTTGAGTCGATGCGTGGATTCCAATTCTCATTATGGGGTTGGTATTCACATTCCATTTCCCATCTTAGAGTTAGTACCCACATTCTGATTCCCATCCTGAAGTTTGGCATAATGTCCTTGATGGTAGGAATCTTTAACTAGATCTAGTTCAAACGTAATGTCCCTAGCGGTAGCCTGAGTTGGTATAGTCTTTATTAGAGTTTGTCGTAATGTCCTTAATGGTTGTCATTCTCCAACTAGATCTAGGTCAGAGGTAATGTCACTGGCGGTTGGCCGAACTGGTATAGTCTTTTCTTGAAGTTTGGCATACTGTCCTTAATTGTTGGCATTCTCCGACTAGATCTAGTTCGGACGTAATGTCCCTGGGTAGTACGAACAGGTATAGTCTTTTCTTGGACTTTGGTGAAATGTCCTTAATGGTTGTCATGCTCTGACTAGATCTAGTTCGGACGTACTGTCTCTAGCAGTAGCCCTAATTGGTATAGTCTTTTTTTTTGAGTTTGGCGTAATGTCCTTAATGGTTGCCACTCTCCTAATAGATCTAGTTCAGACGTAATGTCCCTGACGGTAGCCCAAACTGGTATAGTATTTTCTTGAAGTTTAGTGTAATGTCCCTAATGGTTTCCATTCTCTGACTAGATCTAGTTTGGCTGTAATGTCCTTAGGGGTAGCTCAAACTAGTAGAGTCTTCTCTTGGAGGTTTGCGTAATGTCCTTAATGGTTTCCATTCTTTGACTAGATCTAGTTTGGACTTAATGTCCCTATAGGTAACTCGAACTGGTATAGACTTCCTCCTTGGCATAATGTCCTTAATGGTAACCATCTTTGACTAGATCTAGTTCGAACGTAATGTCCCTAGCGGTAGCTCAATTTGGTGTAGTCTTTTCTTGGGGTTTAGTGTAATGTTCTTATTGGTTTCCATTCCTCATCTAGTTCTAACTCGGATGTAACTTTTCCGACAGTATTATGAGTTGTTCTAGATCCTCTATTTCACTTAGGTTGGGTATGGAGTTTTACTTCTAACCACGTAATGAATCCCAAGACAACAAACGATATTTTTCTCGGCTAGTTATAACTTTGATGTAACTTCCCTAGCGGTATTCTGAGTTGTTCTAGTTCCTCTGTTTCACTTAGGTTAGGTATGGAGTTTTACTTCTAACCCCGTAATGATCCTAAGATCATAGACGACATTTTGTCAACTAGTCTCAGTTTGGATATAACTTCTTCAGCGGTATTTTGAGTTGGCCTGGTCTCTTCCAGTTTCGCATAGGTTTGAGGAGAAGTCTGCTTCGACTGTGTAATAAAAACTAAAAAAATAGACAAAATTTTTTTGATTTGTTTAAGCTCAGATGTGACTTCAACAATAGTATTCCAAGTTGATATAGCCTTTCTGCTTCACTTATTTCCCTACATCCTTTGGGATAATTTAATCTTGATTCTTCCTCCACACATTCTTTGATATTATTGTCAAACGTAAAATCTTTCCTTTTCACGTATTTCTAAAGTCATTTGAAAATTCAAATCCATGACATTAATTTCAATATACCTATGACAATCCCCAACAAAAATCCTACTTCACTGCAATTTTATCTCAATCTTTGATTTGTCCCAAGTATGGTTACTTGGACATTTTTTCGAGATATTGTTGATCATTTTGGTTAACACCAATAGGTGCGTCGTGCTTGTGTCTTGTTGATCATTTTGGTTAACACCAATAGGTGCGTCATGCTTGTGTCACACACCACACCTATTAGGCGTCCATTTCTTGACATTATTTTGCGGTCTTTCTTTCTTTCCCTTTTCCCAGAGCTAAAATCTAGACACACCACACCTATTAGGGGTCCATTTCTTGACCTTATTTTGCGGTCTTTCTATCTTTCCCTTTTCCCAGAGACTAAAATCTACTCCCAGAGCTAAAATCTAGTCATAGTGTTTCCTATTTTACTCTCATAGAGGACTAGACCGGAACCTACAAAATTTAAAAATTCAAGCCATTTCTTCGCTATTTGAAGTTTCGTATGGACGGTGTCATATCTTTAACATTTAATTAAGTTGATTGAAAAACCGACATATTGAAGCTCAAATTGAACTCCTACAAAAATTTGAAGGACATAAGTTGACCCCATGACATGTGCGATGTTTGACTTTACTTAACTTTGGTTGTCGCTTATTTGAGGACGGATCAATGATATACATGTTAAATGGCTCTGATTAGACCAAAATAACTTCTTTCATCGCAAAACTCACGAATTAAAGTTAAATTGGTATGATATTTGACGAAGTTGTCTTAGTGACCTCGAATGATGAAACGGACTGCGCCGGAAAGTCCAAAATGTCGATTTTAGCTAGAAAGGACACCCATTTTGTAGGGGCGCCGCGCACGAATGAGTTGAAAAAATTTTGATATTTTTCTTTTATAAAAAATAATAAAATCTTTTTTTAATAAAAGTGTTTTAAAAAACCCTAATCTTAATCCCCCTCACACGTACGCCTCCCCTTTCTTCTCTTGGGACAAAATCATACCCTAGCTCCCTTTACTCTTATCGGCTGAGTTGCGAAGCCCCTTTCCGGTTTCTTCGGTCACCTCCTTCCCCTCCGATTGCGATTAGCCTTCGTCTCCGGTCATAAATGCCAGTCACTTTCTTGTATCAGGTTTTCCCGCGGGACAAATTTGTTAACCCTCATTTTTTGAGTTTGTGTATGTCCCTTACCCTGAGCATCTCCTCCCCTTGCTCAGCTATAAATACCCTTTTGAGGGAGCATTTGATCTGATTTTTTTTGTTTTGAGATTTTGGAGAAACTTGTTGGTGGCTTTTATCTCGTGATCTTTTTTACTCTTATCATTTCTTGAGTTAGTAAGAAGCCAAGTTTTGTCAGAATTAACCAGGTACACTTTTAGTTTCATTTTCTTTACTTTTCCTATTACACAGTTTATTCTTTACAGTACATTTCTTTTCTTTTATAATGTACTGTACCTTTCTGCATGTTTTTTGTACCTTTCTTTACCTTACTTTGTTACACAGCTTCTTCTTTTTTCTATTATTTCATTGTAGTATATACATTTATCTGTACTCTTGCTTTTAGTTACTACCTTTTAGTATGTTCATACAATCCTCTAGGATAGGCCGTTCAAGGCATGGTTTTCGCTTTTCTTCATCCATTTCTTGGAACGAGAAAACAACGTGGTCGATAGACGATTCATCTTTGTGAGGCAGTCAGTACTACAACAAAAGGTGGAGATAGAAGCCTCAATCGAGCTTCGATAGATTTAAATGACATACCTTAATGACATCGAGGTCGTTCCTCTTGCACGATGTAAACGCTCAGTCACTATCTTTTAGGAATTTCTATGATTTTATATCATATGATATAAGTCCTAATTTTTTTTAGGATTCCCAGGTCATTGTTCGGTACGACCTAATTACTCCTATTTTCTCAGGCCATTTTCCTATGATATGCGAATATAAGTCCCAAATATCTAAATAACTTGTAGGATTGAAATATCACATAATTTCTGTTTCGAAGATGTAAAACCAAATCATTATTTAGTTTGAGATGTCATTGAATCTCATTCAATAACTTTGACATCTCTTACTTTTCACTCCTTTCGATTCCGAAAATAACTGTTCCTATTCAAACCTATCCCACTTGACTTTTCATATAAACAATTGTGAAAACTTAAATTTTGAATTCTTGAAGATGAAACTCTAATCTTAATTGAGAGTGTTCCTTCTATAGGGAATTAAGAACCCATATTAATCTAAACCCTATCTAATTTGTGTATTAATTAGGGGAATTTGTTGGCTATAAATTTTTGGATCAAGTAAAGCACTAACCAGAGACTCCCTCATCTCCTTTGACGGGATTAAAGCATCGTAGGTACTTAGTTTGGCCAGCAACCTCATAATCATAGGATGAGCTAGTACATTATAATTGGCTTAATACAAACCTCCATCTTTACTTGGTTATGTATCTCTTCCGCTGATAGAGGTGAAGGTGGCTCTTCTCGAGTAACTATTTGCTTTACTTTTTGCATTGGAGCCTTTTTTGGGGATAATACCTTTCCGCTCTTAAGATTTATTTATGTGGTCTCTTTTTCTTCTTCTTGTAATGCTGTGGGAAATATTCTGGTGTTCCTTCTATATTAGAGAAATCCAAGTTGATGCTGAGCGGTGTTCCTTGCCACTCGAGGACTGGTTCCTCACTCCAAGAACTGTAGTAACCGGCATTGTGGATATCTTCTTCATTTTTCTTAACCTGTTCATTTGACTTAAGTACAATTTGAGGATTATTTTGAGAATTGTGATCAAGGTTAGATTGATCCCAATTAGTTACTTTATCACCAGAGATAGTTAAAGTGTTGCCAAAATCATAATCATTATAGTTAAAAAAAGCTCGGAAGGGCAAAAAGATAGTCATAAATGGTTAGTGGTTCGAGGAATTTTTCCCTAGATTTTGAGACAACTAGTCTAACAGAAGCAACCCCTATCCTACCCCTCACGCTATCAGTCTTTGCTATCATGTCCTTTTTCTTTAGTTGTGGCGGCTTCTCTGATGAAATCTCCAACTTGGGACTGACAGGATGTAGAATCTGTATGGTACCTTGTGCTAAAGTGGTCTGAATCTGGTCAAGATCTTCTCAAGAAATAAATTTCATATTTTTGTGATTTATATTCTAATTATTAGAATTATTTTAGTAAAAAATTAAAGATAATTCATTTTTAAGCCTTTTATAATTTATATCTTGACTTAGAACATTAGGAAAATTAATTTAATTGGTTCTAGGTGATCAGGAAGTGAATTGTGATATTTTAGTTTGTTTTTGTAGTTCCGTAATTTTGTGATTTTTTATAATTTTTAATTAATTTTAATTATTTAAGTACTCAAAAGTAGCTTATTGACTTAGAACATTAGGAAAATTAATTTAATTGGTTCTAGGTGATCAGGAAGTGAATTGTGATATTTTAGTTTGTTTTTGTAGTTCCGTAATTTTGTGATTTTTTATGATTTTTAATTAATTTTAATTATTTAAGTACTCAAAAGTAGCTTAAAAATGAAGTGTTTATTTTAATTATAATTTTATTTTTATTAGGTTTCTTTGGTCATAAGGAGCTCCCAAAAAAAATTTTGGTAATATTTTGAGTTGTATTTTGATTATTAAATTTATTTTAATGACAAAAAAATGCCATTTTATCTTAAAAATTCATTTTTAGTGATCAAATTAGCTTCAATTGACTTGAAATTTTTATGGGGAGTTCTTTTAACATTAAGTTATAGTGGAGAAAGATTTTCATGTCATTTACATTTGTAATTACTCTAAATTAATTTTATCTTCATTTTTAGGGTTGATGACAATTACTGTTATTTTAAATGAGTTGGACCAAGTTTATCTTTTTCTTAGGATCCTCTAACCGCAGTGAACCTACCAAAATAATATTTGTATTTTTATCATGAATATTTTAATTACTATAATTTTTATATAAAAAAGGACCATTAACTTGAAAATTAGATATCCATGCCAAGAGATCTCCCCTAACCCTGGAAAAATCTGAAAGGGCATCCCCATAACATGTAGAATCAAAGCCCCAAAGATCAAGTCATGGTAAAATTTCTATGAAAATGGAGAATAAAAATACAAAAAACACCATTTAATTAATTAAAAATAACACATGCATCAAATAAACTTGAAAGTGCTTCCACATTGTTCTCCTCTCTTCATTGAGCAACAGGGTATTTTTATTTTTCTTTTATGATTTTTCTACACAAAGTTATGAATTTTTTAAGTCTTGTGAATTAAATAAATAAGAAAAATCCCCTAATTTCTTAGTTTGCGCTCACTGGAACATCGTACCCGTCGAAGAGACGCGTCTCACCGCAGGATAGGGTGCCACCATCCGCGTCAGCTACGCCTTTTCAAACTGTGGCTTGTCCGGCTTGATCAGAGCCATCTAATGGATACACGTTCCATCGGACGGTGCGTCGTCATCGTCCTCAATGACCCATGCCCGAAAACTGTCCATTTTCAAACGTTAATATCTTGCTCAATACTTAACAAAATTAACTAGGAGAACATATCCATATGATTAATTGACCCTTAAACCACCTCTATACACATGGAGATTCAAAGGAAGCTCAGTTTAGGGTTAAATTTCGATACCTTGGTCCAAGAGGGGTAGCCTCGATTGGATTCATGTGCAAGCTTCGTGGGGGTCCCAAGAGCCTAGATATGAATTCGAATAAGGCCGAATTAGGTTCAATCAAAGTCCACCTTAGGGTGCTCTGGTGATAGGGATTTTGTGAGGAATCTTTTTCTCTCAATGTGGGGATGGTATGGGTGCAATTAATTTGAATTTGGTGGAGTATTTGGAGGTGTTCTGCTTCAGCCTAAGGATTGAGCTCCGAAATTGAGATTGAGAAATTGATTTGAGTGGCTAGGGATGGTTGGGTTGAACTAAAGAGGTATTAAGGAAGCTCTGGAACCAATTTGGCAGAGTTTCCGTAAGGAGTTTCATGCTCTCCCCCTTTGGCCATGGAAAGGGGGTTTAAATAGATGGGGAAGGAGAGGCCACATAGGGCAATTAGTGTGTGTTTTAAGTTGCGTATGTGGATGCAAAAAATGTGTAAAAATCCAATTTCGATGAGCCTACTTGGATGGGTTTAATTTTGAGTTTTGGCCATGGTGGAGCTTTTAATTTTGGGTTTTCCAGCTACCAAGGTGGTTGGCCGGTAGGGAGGGTTCACCATCAAACTCAGGGAGGTCTACAACCATGAATTAGCATTTTTTCCAGTTTAATGCGAGATTCATCTTTTTATAACATTCTAGAACTTTCTATAAGTGATTTACACATATTTCAAATGAAGTTCCAAAAATAGAAAAATTGTCCATAAAGACTTCGATCCCTTTTTCAATTAAATCTCTAAAACTGACGTCATACATCTTTGAAATGTTGAGGTACGTTACAAAATCAAAAGGGCATTTACTGAAAAGTAAAAGTTCCATAAGAACTAGTAAACATTATTTTCTTTTGATTCTTTGGATAAATAAGTTTTTGATGATAACCAGTATAACCATCTAAAAAGCAAAAATATTTGTGCCCAACTAGTCCATCCAACATCTGGTCCAAAAAAGGTAAAGGAAAGTGATCAATTCTGGTGACCAATGTGCCCAACTAGTCCATCCAACATCTGGTCCAAAACAGGTAAAGGAAAGTGATCAATTCTGGTGACCAGATTTAATTTTCTATAATCCATGCAAATTCACCATCCAGTGACTTGTCTTGTTGATATTAGTTCATTATTCTCATTCATCATAATAGTCACACCGCCTTTCTTTAGAACACAGTGAATTGGACTCACCCAAGCACTGTCTGAAATAGGATATATTGTTTCAGCATCTAATAATTTTAAAATTTCATTCTTGACAACTTCTTTCATCATAGGGTTCAGTCTCTTTTGAGGATCATCTATTGGTTCATGATGATTTTCCAATAAAATTCTATGTATACAAATTGAAGGACTGATTCCTTTAATATCACATAATTTTCATCTAGAGGCTTTCTTATATCTTATTAAAGTTTCCAACAACTTTTGTTCTTGCGTATCCGTTAATTCTAATGATACAATAATAGGTAATGTGGATAAATCTCCTAACAATACATACTTTAAATGTGTAGGAAGTTTTTTCATTTCTATTTTAGGAGGTTTCTCAATAGATGAAATCAAATTTTTGTTATTATCTAAAAGATCTAACATTTTAAATTGTTCCTAAAGGTAATCCAAATCTTCATTACTCACTTCCATATATTCATCTTGAATTTTATCCTCACCTTCCAAATATTCTTTTCCAAATTTCTTTTCAAATGTCTTTGTGACATATTTATGGCTTAAATATTGATCAATATCCATTATGAAGCATTCAATCTCTTGCTCTAATGCATGGTATCTCATTTATTTTGCAGTATTAAATGTAACCTCTTTATCCCTAACTCTCAAAGTTAGTTCTTTTTTCTGCACATCTAGCAAAGCACTTCCAGTGGCTAGAAATGATCTTCCAAAAATGATAGGAATTTATTTATTTTCCTCCATATTTAATACAAGAATGTCCACAAAAAATATAATTTTATTAAACTTTACCAAAACATTTTCTATAAATTCATTAGGGTAAGTAATTGAACGATCAGGTAACTAAAGAGTTACAGTTGTAGGTGAAATATCTCTTAAACCCTGTTGACCTCACTTTTGGTTGAGGTCTAGAATCTTCTTTAGTAGCCTAGGTCTAGCCATAGGACTTTCCTATTGACTAGTTTTAGAAAAGTAGAAAAGGTATCCTCACCATTAGAAATTCAAAATTCTTCTCTTTGCTCAACTTGAGATTCCACATATTGGTCCTAACCTCTAATATTTAGAAGGTAAGATCATTATGGGAAAGCTCAAGAAGAGTTTTTATAGGGTTACTTGGCCTTAGGATTGACCCTAGGTGTTGATTTGAAGCTAAGGTACATTATACTCTTACTATATCTTCACAATACACTAATTAAGATCATTCAAAACAACTTTCATCCTTCATGAAAGTTGTTCATCATGATGTTTTACACCAGCCAAAACAATAAATTTGATCTTAGCCCAAATCTAACAATCCATGGTTCATTTAGAATGGATATCTATCCAATTCTATTTGAAATGCCTAACTTGGTCTTTTGCCCCATGCACCTCCAAATTACTAAATAAAATGACTTTCACCCTTCATGAAAGTTGTTCCTAATGATCTCCTACACCAAATGTCATATTTAATTGGGCCAATTGGCATGCCTAACCTAGCCCAAACACAAGATTTGGCCATTAGCACCTTTTTGGAACTGTGACCAAACCCAAAGCAATTGAGCTTGGTATGATCAAATGAGCCTTGCCATGACTCACCTTAGACCCTAGGGTTGAGTCCAAAGCCAGCCATTAACCCATGGTTAACCTTGATATTTATCTCAAGGGTAAAAACTTTAATTTTAATCCTTGGAATAGATAATGAAGAGGTTAAATCAAAGACACATGTCCATACCCTATGGTGCCATTTTGCTGCCCATCATAAGCTTTAACCATGGTCCAAATCTTGGTTAGCTACCTTAACCCAAGCTAAAGCCCAAAACCGTGTGCGAAATCATACATAGACCTTACACCAGAGCCACAGAATCCATCCCTGAGTTTTTTGGGACCCAACAAAGGTGTGAAGAATCTTTGATTGAGGCTAAACCTCTCGGAGCAAAGGTATAACCCCACTCACTCTCCCGAGCCTTCACGAGCTCTCCATTTATAATGACACGATTTCATAGTATGTTTACTATATAGATGTGTTCGTCTCTTAAAGACGAACAATTTAAAAAAATAATCATCAATATCCATTAAGAAATGAGAGAGATATTAAGGTTTAAAATGGACGGCTCTCGGTTAAGGCTATCGGGGACGATGAACGGATGTCAACCATTCTCGCGTGTATTAAATGGACGGCGGCGTTCAAGCCGGATGAGCCTATGGAAC
>NW_018165350.1:242782-243134 GCF_001263595.1 Phalaenopsis equestris
GCCATCCATTAACCCATGGTTAACCTTGATATTTATCTCAAGGGTAAAAATTTTAATTTTAATCCTTGGAAGAGATAATGAAGAGGTTAAATCAAAGACACATGTCCATACCCTATGGTGCCATTTTTACTGAGCATCATGAGCTTTAATCATGGTTCAAGGCTTGGTTAACCTCCTTAACCCAAGCTAAAGCCCCATTAAATCCCCCTTCCACAGAGCCTCTGCCATAGCTCTCAACCAACACCCAAAATTGGCTGTGGTCGAAATCATACATAGACCTTACACCAGAGCCACGGAATCCATCCCTGAGCTCTTCAGAGTGTAACGAAGGTGTGAAGAATCTCTGATTGAG
>NW_018165351.1:0-4459 GCF_001263595.1 Phalaenopsis equestris
GCACCATTTTCATTTTACTTTAAATCAAGCAAAATAAATGAAAATTTTTATTTATTTTTCCATCGAATCAAAAAATTCTAAAATAATTTAAATACAATATATTACTTCTGCATTGTATTAATGTTGCATAATAATATTTTTTTTAACAAATCAAACTACCACTGAGGAACAAACCAAACTGCCCCTAAGACATTTGAAAATCATATGATAGTTTCGAAGCATACTTTTAAAGTGTGGTATTTCTATTTCTTATAAAGGCATAATTTTAAAGCTTTTAACCACATAAATTCTACTAAAAATTGCCACATTGTTTTTGAAGATTTACTAGAATTTACTTACCAACATACTAAAATATTTTCAGGATTTAACTACCTCATTATTTGATAATATGGATTTACAGGATATAAGAAATCTTACTTGCAACCAAACATCCTCTTATGGTTTGGTTTGAGGTTAAGAACACTGCATAGGGATGAGTTTGGGGCAAAAAGAGTTATGTGATAAAGAAAAAGGCTTAAGCCCGATGATCCGGCTCAAACAGTGGGCTCATATATGAAATTTGTTGACATTCTATTTTTTTTTTATTTCATGTTTTTTATGTTGCTAAATAAATTACATGCACATTGAATATAAAATTAATCAATATAATTTTATTTTAAATTTAGTATTTTTAATTTGAATAAAATTTGAATTAAATTTCTAATTATGTATCTTTTCCCATTTTGGAGTGAATACTATTAGCGTAGAAACGACATTTTATAATTTGATAAAGTGATAGTTTAATGTCTTAGGGCCCGTTTGGGGCAGCTTAAATGTGCGGCCGCCCTAGTGTTTGTATATCGCGTTTTACATGGGTTTTTTGAAACAGCGTTTTTATATTATATTACACGCGTTTGGGCTCCATTTTTTACTCCGCTACCCTCCTAAGCCCGCAGTCGACCTTCCTTCGAACATTCGGCGTCGATCCCGCCTCCATCGCTCCGCAGGTAACAAAACTCATTTTCCTCGCTCGGCTCCTCCCTCCTTTCCCCCATTTCGCCGAGAGATTTAAGATTTTGGCAAGAGATTTCACTCGATTCATCTGTTTGGAAGTGTTTGGTGGCTAAAACATAGATATGGTATCAATATGCAAGTAGCGCCAGTAAAAATATAGATCCACTGTTATTGTGATATGTTTGAAGCATCCGGAGGGTTTTCTTCTCCATTCCCCATCCCTTCCTTTCTTCGAACAGTGTTTATTCATATGAACTGCAATTTTTTTTTCGCGTTTTGTTCGTATGGTCTCCATGCTATTCAAAGTTATTGATTTTTTATGGTATTTGTTGAGGCTAGAAGATATTGATGCAATGCTCTGTTCCCTGCGATTTGATATTAAGGTTGTTTTATATTTTATTTTTTATGAGGATATGATGAAGTACGATCTATGAATATGTAGAAGATATGGTGTAGGATAAATATGATTGTGTTTATGTGAAGAATATTGTATGTGCTTTGCAATAACAATGATGTTCAACAAAGTCAAATGGCATAGTGCAAATGACAATTGAAATTGGATTGCCTACTATTTCTAAAATGGAGTGTATTGCATTTATTGAACAAAAAATGGAGTTTTTGTTGCCGGCTCGTTTGTGCAAAATAAATGGCAAAATGTATGTGGTTAGTGGGATTAGCTTCTATGTTTTTTTCACTAATAATGAGGTTAGTGGTGCGATAATTGAAGCATAATTTTCAAGAAACTTGTTCTAGTACACTGTCAACTCCAATAAACATCTTAACCATTTTTAGTTGCTTTGATTTCTGTGGGATCAGCTTTTATGTTTTTTTTTTAAATCATGAAAGTTCATTTTTTGTATGAAAAAGCTTTTGATGGGAGTGGTACATACCTTTGGTATTCTTTGAGCCATGTTTTCCGACTTTCTTCAACATGTCACATAATTTCTTAGAAGTTATCAGTTCTGTTTTTGGGACCATGCTATTTTTATTAGGAAGATTTACATAAACTTCAATTTTTTACATATATGTCATCTTACCTATGCTTAGAAGGTGTATTTTACTTTTTTTAAAATAAATATAGTTATAGTTATTATGTGATTTGAAAGATTTGGATGGTATAAATGTAAAAAATAAGGTTTTGGTATTAGATATGTAATATATAATAATTTGGTGGTAGGTATGTTATTGCCTTTTTTTATTATTCATCTTGTATATGGTATAAACGAGTTGAGCCGAGCTTATTATTTAAACAAGTGGATTTGATTGGGACGAGATTATTATGACATAATTGGTTAAAGAAACAATTATGTTGTGCTGATGTTTGTTCACAACTGAATGGGTAAAAAAACTTGCATTATTGTTATTTCTTGCATCTGTGGCTTTGCAACAATGAAAGTTTGGGTGATAAATATTTTGGAGCTCTCACATTATGTTTATGCAAATAGTTTGCACTGGTTCAATAAATATTCAATTACTGAGATGGTGATAAGCATGTTTACTTCAATGAATGTGTTACTATTTATGCAACTCAGCATTTTTTGTTTCGATGAGACCCCTTTCTTTACTTGTACGAAAGAAAAATGACTATCTGATTATGGTAGATCCACTACATTGTTGTTGAAGCAGGTTTTTCCAAGTAGGTTTTTTAACAAGCTATGGTGATGTCATTTGGGTTGTTGGTTTAGAATTGTTTTATGGTCTATGGTCCTTTGGGTTGTCTTTGCTAGCATTGGTTTAGAATTTCTAATATGCTCTATGTGTTCCAAATTTCAATTGGTTATTACTCAAATATGATGGTACTATAATAATAGAAAAAAGTAAAAAAGAAAAAGTTTCATAAATGATGGTTATATGAAAAACACATTTATGTTTCACCCATAGACCAATATATATTTTAATTCATTATCTTTTTTGAATTTTGTTTTACATATGCATATTCCATATCTTAAGTGTCTCATTTTCAGTCATAATGTCATCTAACCATCCGTTGATATGACAGTAAAAGATGAGTAAATCTAAAAATTCTGGTTCATCGGCTATGTGGGATAGAGAGATTACTAATATTTTTTGTGATTTATGTGTGAGGGAAGTCGAATTGGGAAATCGACCCACAACTTTTTTTAATAAAGATGGTTGGCATAATATCACAATTAAATTCAAAGAAATAACCAGAATAGATTATGATAGGATGAAACTAAAGAATAAATGAGATCAATTAAAGAAGGACTGAAAACTTTGGAAAGAGCTTAAAAGGGGATCAACTGGATTGGGATGGGATCCAGTAAAGCGGACAATTTATGCACCTGAGGAATGGTTGGCAGAAAATTTAGGGGTAATAACATCACTATTTCAAGTAAATTTTAGAGACATTTTTGGAATATTGATTAGAATTTTTTTTGTGATTACAGGTAGTGCCTGCGGGAAAAAAAATTCAAATTTACTGGAATTGAACCAGCTTTAGAGGAGAAGTTGGATGGCATATTTACTGGTGTTGTAACAACAAGAACTCATTTTTCCACCCCTAATGAGCAAGGTGTTGCAAACCTAGCAGAGGATATAGAGATCGAACATATAGGTGATTCAGGAGAAGGTCCCAACCAAATCCACACGGATATCCAATCCACTGATGGAACAAAGCCCCAAAAAAGGCTTTGCATTTGTTAGAGGTTCTATTGAGACATTGATTGAAATTTCCAAAAATAATTCCAAAACTGCGAAGGACAGCACAATCCATGAGTGTGTTAAGATCCTTAACACATATCCTGGTATTAAGGAAGACCATGATATATATGTTAAGTATGTCAAGTTGCTAGGGAACTCTACCCGGAGGCAGTTCTTTGAGACTTTAGACCCAGAATTTTGTTTTCCTTACTTGCGCTCTTTTATGAAAGATTGAATGCTATTTATGTAACTTCATTGACTGTTTGTTTGATAGACTCTTTCTGTCTTATTTTCTATTTATGTGATGAACTCGTTATGCGTATTGTATTTCTTTCATCCTTGAATATGTTAGTTACATATCGAACTTTGATGTTTAGATATGCAAATATTAATGAAATGTGTGGCATGTATGTAACTTTCTTCATATTTCTATTGCATGCAGTCAAATTTACATGCACGTACTCTTTGTATAGTTGTATTTTTTTATGTTTTATGATATTACATCACTATTTGTTATCTGGTTTAAAAGTCCACCTTTCTTCCAGATTTTATATTATGGAGGTTATATTATGGAGGAAGGATTATATTATGGAGGAAGGACAAATTAATCAAATCCACATTGTTACTCTCACCCTTACGTTGTTATACCATTACTATAACGCATATGTTGATCGAAACTCATGCATGACATCCAGCAATATTGGAGATAGATGGATCAGAGAGTTATTACGTGGTCACCCGACACGTTTTGCAAATATGTTTCGTATGACAAAAGTCATTTTCCTTGACCTCCTAAATGAACTTC
>NW_018165351.1:4507-24355 GCF_001263595.1 Phalaenopsis equestris
TGGCAATAACTCTTTAGTTTTTGGCCCAGAACAAATCGATGAGAGGAGCTATGGAACGGTTTCAACATTCCTCCATATGAAACCATAAATAGATATTTCTCAGTTGGGTTGAATGCACTGGTGAGTCTGGCTCATCAAATAGTCAAACCAGAGGACCCAACATTCCAGTCCATTCCCACACACATTGCGAAAGACCCTCGTTATATGTCGTTCTTTAAGGTGCTTCCCATATTTAAATGTTCGTTAATAAAATTTCACACATATGATTTTATTATTGATTAATTCGTTCATACCAGGATTGTATCGGAGCTATTGACGGAACACGTGTCGACGCACGACTTTCTGGAACAGAGAAAGTTGCATACATTGGACGATGCAGATCACCAACACAAAATATAATGGCTGTTTGTGATTTCAATATGTGTGTTCACATATGTGATGTCTGGATGGGAAGGTAGCGCACACGACAGCCGTGTTTTCAAGTTTGCTACTAGCAACAGAAAATATGGTTTCCCTTATCCACCACCAGATATGACAATCGTGCTGAGCTTTTGACCATCCTAATTACTTCAAAATTTCTAAATGAAAGAAAACCTTACTCATGTAAGTACTACGTAGTAGATGCCGTGTATCCTTTGTAAAAGGGATATTTGAAGCCATATCCAGATACAAAATATCATATACCTGATTTCGGGAGATCGAGCGGGGTTGCACGAGGAAAGAAAGAAATTTTTAACAAAAGACATTCATCCTTGTGTGGTGTGATCGAGATTTCGTTCGAGGTTTGGAAGAAGAAATGAGTAATTCTACGTGATATGTCAACTTATCCATTTACAAAATAAGTCCAGATTGTAGTGGCAACAATGATAGTTATATAAATATAAATCAAATTTTTTGTATTTTCTTGTTTGAAAATTTTTCCAGAGTTTGCCGTTATAGAAGAAGATTCATTGCAAATACCACCCGAGACATTTGAATACCACGTTGGATGTTCCATCCCACAAATAGATATTGATTCACCTAAATCATTATTTTCTTCATATTAAACCTACGCTATAGATGACATCTAATGGTGACATTTCACATATGCTTAGCTCAAATTCATGTCTTCATTACTATGGTATTAAAAATTTTGAGAATTTTTTATCTTTCATGAGAATAGTTTGTCAGTTGTTTCTATTATTTAAATAATTTGTGACTCTTTGGAATTATCTTTAGGCTTGCTAGTTTACCTCTGTTTGCCATTTTCATTTTGTTGCCATTAATCAATTTTGGACCTTGCTTCATATGGATGCCAAAAAGGCTACTTTGTATGGATCTATCCAAAGCTATTAATTTGGAGCAACCAACAAGTTATGTTGTACACAGGGAGCAAGCTTGTAGATTTCAGAAGCTGTGTATAGTACATTTCATTTGATTAATGTGTTCCTTTATATCAATGTCACTTTCAGTAATGATGAACAAAGTCTTTGGTACCCTTTGAATATCCTTTCGGTTCTGTAGTCAAATAATTTATTGCAGATTTATTAAATGCATAATGCAAGATTAGAGAATGTCAGTATGCTGTATTAAATTCAGATTCTTCATGGACCGCTTGTACTGATAATTCAATTTTTTTTCCTGCATTGCCTTTATCTCCTTGCCTGTATTGGAAGGCTATCAATTTTTTTTTTCTGCATTGCCTTTATTTCCTTGCTTTGACTGATAATTCAAAATGGAAGTGTACCTGTCGTGGCTTCTATATGACTTGGCTTATATGTCATGGCTTCTACATTAAGGTTTATTTCAATTTTTTAATATAGGTATTAGATATGTTAATACATAAGAATCACATGGTGGAACAAATATGTTTGTTGTTTATCTTAGAGTTTTCTTCATGAGCTCCAAATTCTTGTATTTTGAGTTCATCATACCAAACCATTGGATTCTTTCCATTTGAACAAAAGTAAGGATTAGTGAGTCCCTTTTTTCCCAAAGAAAGAATTTCATTTGTGGGGAAGAAGTGGTCCTGAGACATTTCGAGCTGTTCATTGTTGAATAAATGGTGGTCTTGGAAGGAAGTGAAAGTCATGGCTCCGAGGTGGTTCCTGGAGGCTTGGTTTTGGAGGTCTTTGAAGCTTGCGGTGGTAGTGATGGAGCCTTCTTCCCCAGCTAGAGTTTGATGTGCTCTCTCTAATATGGATTGCATGTATTTCCTTGGGCTTCAATTCTCATTTGCAGGTGCTTTTGAAACTATACATGCATATGGTGAAATAGTCATATGAAAATAAAGAAAAAAAGGTGCATGGTGATATATGTTCTCAGCAATTTGGCACTGTATTGTTCATCTTTTCTGGTGTGAAACAATTTGGCACTGTATTGTTCATCCTGTATTCAAAAAAGTTTGGCACGTTAGGATGGCTTAAATAATTACAACAACCATTGTGCATTTATTTTTTTTTATGATGGAATTGGGAGAAACCATTTGGGAAGTGGTATGAATTCAGATTTTTGGTGTAAATTTGTTGGTGCATGCTTCCATAGCTGAACTCACACAAATGTCAGCATTTGTTTGGTATAATTTTGTTTGTTTTTTGGAGTAGAATAGAAAATAAAATAATGGAATAAGCAGATGAAGAAGAAGCCATTAATATATCTCTTCCATTTGCATTTTCAAGGAAGATTGAAATGGCAATTTATGGGGTATTTTATCTAATTTTTTTTTAAATGGCAGTAGTTATTTCTTTGCACATGTATTCAGAAAAGTTTGGCATTTTAGGATGGCTTCCCTAGTGCATCATTCTATAAAGTCTAGTAATGTATGTACCCAGCATAGTTCGTATATGTTTACATTCATATGTACATACATATGAGTATAGCAGTTGTATGTGAAAATATGAAGTTTTTGAAGCTTGGCAGTTGTGTTCGTGTGTATTTAACTAATGAGTATAGAACTTTGGTGCTTATATAATAATAGTGTTATTTTAGAGTGTTATGTGCAAAAATATAAATATAAATGTGATATTAAAGAGTTGAGTGCTATGTGCGAAAATATAAATGTTTAGGTGTCAGATATGTAAATGCATTAGAATTATGTGCTATTTATATAAACGAAGCTTCTTGGATGAATTGACTATATGGTATTGGTGTATGATTGTTGGATGAATGTTTATGTTTGCTTTATTTTTATGTGCTGGTGTTGGAAGAATAGAGGAATGAATTTTTGATTTGGAATGTTTTTTTTGTAACTGTGGTTTGATACTTGGTGGTTAGATTTTTGTAACATAGCATTTGTTTGATTACATATTATGATTTTCAATTTAGAATGGCTTAAATACTTAGAGCAACCATTGTGTCATTTATTTTTTTAATGATAGAATTGCGGGAAACCATTTGGGACCTTGTTGAAAGTTGTTGAAATCTTTGCCAACCAGATTGAATGTTGCAGTAATGTTCTTATGATTACCATTGTTTGATTACATATTATGTCTTTTAATTTAGGATGGCTTAATTACTTAGAGCAACCATTGTGTCATTTATTTTTTTGATGATGGAATTAGGGGAAACCATTTGGTAGATAGCAAATATCACACCCAAGGTTTAATATTTTTGTTCCTTTGTAGTGGTTATGATTGGTGTTTATGTGAGTTCATGGAGCAGTTCCTGTTGTTGGTTTCCTGGTGTTGGTTTCCTGATGTTGGTTTCGTGTTGTTGGTTTCCTGCTGTTGGTTTCATGCTGCTGGTTTCCCGCTATTGAGTTTGAACATATATATTGAGTTATTGAGTTTGAACATATATATTGATTAAATTCCCCTATTATTTATTGACCAGGCTTTTGATAGAGCATGTGCCATTTTTTGAGTATGTCTTATTAAAATATTCTGAAATGCTCACTGAACATGGCTCTACCCGAGTTTTTTCTTTTTTATTTGTTCTGCAGTTGAGCTCTAGCCCAACTTGAGCTGTTAAGGCATAATTTGGGTTTCTGTATGGAAATGGTAATGCACCTTATAATTCTATGCATGCACCTTATAATACTATGTATGCCGTAAACTTTAAGGAGCATTTAAGGCTGCTGTTCTTGTTCGATTCTGTTTTATTGTTTGTTCCATTGATTCCATTGTTTGGAAATGTTGAGAGATGGCATAAAGGAATTGTATGGTTGACTGATTGGCATGTTCCATTATTTGGAACTGCTATTGAGGGAAATGTTTGTGTTTGGAACTACTGTTGAGGGAAATGGAGCTGCTAGTGAGGGTAATTGACATGAAGGAATTATATTTTAATTTGTCTTCATGTTTAAAGTAGCTTGGATGGGGTATATCTAATTATTTGTTAAACAGAAATGCTTACAGGTTCGGTCAGCATGAGTTTTCTTGTTAGCTAGCTCGGTTAGACAAAAATTCTTGTTAAACAGAAATGCTTGAGGGAAATATAAATAGCTGCTTGGGAGATAATTTTTTGGGACATATCTGCTACTTGTTGGTTGAAGAGTTTGGTTTTAAGCACATATTACAAATCCTTCTCCCACATTCCGCCAGCAAGACTGTACTGTTAAGCTAAATTATGAGTCATATATTTTTTTTAAATTTGAGCATTAATGTACTATTAAGCTTAATTATGAAGCTGAATTTTTTTGTAAAATGATGACTTTGTGGTTTATTTTATGGAATCATGAGTATCATAGAGGTAGGTGATACTTATATTAGAGTTTATATTTGCAGCTTTAAGCATATTTTATAATTAATGTGAATATATTGCTTTATGCTGGTTAATAGCTTCACCTCTTATATGGTGGATAACGGTGGAGCAGTTTAGACGGCCACATAAATTTGTTGTCGGCAATCGCTGTCTCCACACTTGGGTAAGTTTACTGTTTATATTTTCTCAATTTTTGGACTGATCTATTCTAATTTTAATAGCTGCAGGACGATGAGTCCCAGACATTCAGGGAAGTCCGAGAAAGTGATGTGTTGTTGCGGACTACCGTCCTTACTATTCACGTCACTCCAGACACATAACTTCGGGAGGCAGTTTTACAGGTGCCCGCGGTGGGGACAAGGACCGGAAGACTGCAAATTCTTCAGGTGGGCCGACAAATGCAACTGTTTTTACGATATCCCAATTGGACACAGCTGCTAGGAATTCGATAGTACCACAACGGGAGACCACCGCATATGGTTCGAGTTCTTCCGTGTCTACTATACCTCAGTCGGACAGGTTTGCTCGGGGTTTTGAGGTATCAGAACCGGGCAATATTCGTCGTGATGTGATTTTACATTTTAAAGTCAATATTTTCATACTTTTCCTTATAATTTTAACATGTTATTTTTTCTTTTTTTGGGTCTTATTATAATTCATATTTGTGTGTGAATGTGTAATGAACTTTCATATATGTCACTGTGCTTATTTGATGTAATGAAAATTTTTTGAGTTATATAAATATTATTAAACTTTTTTGTATTTCCATTTCTTGACATTTGAGAAAATAACATTCTGCTACATAGATTAATCATTCAACCAAAAAAAATTCCAAATAAGCTGTTTACAAAATGCACTAACCAAACAATTAAACAACTTATTCAGAGCAGGGGCAAAATGGTCAATTTTCTAGAATCAGCTGTTTTCCAGACTCACTAACCAAACAGCCAGACAGCTTATCCCGATCAGCTGGTCATCAGTAGATTATCAGGATAATTTTCTTATCAGCAAAAGTTGGATAAGCTACAACTGCCCAAACAGACCCTTAGTGTCGTACGAGGATACAACACACACACACATAGATAATAGAGAAGTAGCAGGAGAAGAAATTGTGACTTTTTACGTGAAAAAATATTGAAAAAGGAAAAAATTATGAGGCCTAACCCAGTCAAAATAATTCATTATATGATCGTAAGTACATATGTCAATAATTTTCTTGAATTAGAGAAGATGGGATTACAAAATTGATAATCATATATGCACAAAAATTTTTCAATGATAGTAGTTATAATTGGGCTACAACAAATGTAATTCTTCGCAATAATAGTGATGGTGAGCTGCAAATGTCATAGTTGATTGCTACGAAGATAGTAATCTTCGACAAATATTATATATGGTGGTTGTAATAATATCAGATTGTCGCAATAATCAGTAACAAGTATAGAAATTCTGTTGTGGGAGTATTCTAATTGTGTTCTATCAAATAGAAGCAATAATATTCTTTACCCTTACTAGAGATGCTATAAAGAATGTTGACTATTCTATAGTTTGAATAGTTTTGAAAACCAGTTAGGTAGAGAAGATACTAGATCTCACTCTAGAGTTCACTCTTCTCCCTCCACCTGGGGGCTAACATCTTGTATCAGAACTTAAAATTATAAATAAAATTAGAGGCTTTAGTCTGTCACTCTAAAGTGCTCTAATTCTACACCCTTCAAAGTTTAGTTCTCTATTTATTTGCACTCAACCTCATGAACTACATTCTCATTCATGAAATCAAATGTGATTCTTGTCATTTGTTGACTGAGACAATATTATCTCAGATCTTACATGCTCTCACAACATGTATTAATAGTTTAATTGGTCAAATCAAGAAGTAAATGAAGTACAAGGTTTAAAATCATCACAACTTCTTCCAATATTAAACTCTAATACTTCACACAACTTCCTTTTAATACTTAATCACTTATCATTTTAAGGAAAAATATAAAGAAAACTACTCAAAATCCATGGAGAAAACACAACCACATTTTAGTTTAAAAGTAGAAATAATGCATGCAAACAAGAAATAAAAAATAAAAACAAATTTAGTCACAAAGATAAACACTTATCTCAAATTCTCTCCACCAAATGTCTTGAAGTTCCTTTGAATTCTCTTCCTTCACTCACAATACAAACTAAAACTCAAAATAAAAAGAAGAAGTGGCCGGTGGCCGGCGGCGGTGATTACTTGGATGGATGATTGGCTATTTGATGTGGATTGGCCCATTCCTTTGATGAACCAAGTCTTCTTTAATGAAAATCCAAGAGGTGTCTCTTCAAAATGTGTCCCCATTCAATAAATCTTCTAGAAGTTGCTTTCTTTCAAAAGCTAACTGAATGAATTTTCGTGTCCATAAAATATTTCCCATGTTTTTACCAAGGGTTGCTTCAAACACGTCTTCAAAAATTCGTCTAAATTCAATGAATCATCAAATAACTACTTTTGGCGCTTAAGCGCGAGGTACCTGGCGCTTAAGCGTGGCTCTCTCTGTATAACCGACGCGTAAGCTTTAGTCCTGGGCACTTAGGTGCCTAAGTTCATTTTCTTGCACATTTTTCATTTTTGCTCTAAATTTGATTCTTTTTCACTTCTTTTACTATTTTTTATCCATTTGATTGTCCCTAAAAGAAAAACACACAAATACCTTTCATTAAAGCGCAATATCTCAAAAATATGTATAAAAATGTGTACATAAAGACTATATATTTTAGGTGTATAAGTATCCGCCTAGGCCAAACGCAAATCCAAACCGTCCAAAAGTTTCTACAACCACCCGATCAAGGCCACACCTCTTGGGCTCTGATATAATCTTGGAACTCGTTTTCATTTACCTTAGCAAAAGAAATAACATTGCATGTTTGTTTTATCCTTTTCTTTATTTTACTTTTACAAAAGAAATGAACATTTTTTATGTCCACTTAGCCGTATGGATAGGAGCATCTTGTTTAGATGATCTTATACGAAAAAACAAAGTTCGATTTCATTTTAAATCTGCAAGGATCTTAACATTTTTGCATGGACGGTTCTGGTTAAGCAGATTTGTTTTTCTTATTTAATTAAATCTAGTAATTCATTTAATCATTAAAAATTTATATATTAGTATAGAAAATTCACAAAATTAAAGAAAAATATACTCTGTGCTTAGTAAATAGAGGAGAACATTATGGATCACATTTTTAAGACATTTGTTTATTATTCCGTTTTCAATTAATTAAAATCTCCATAACATAATTAAATCATAAAAAATTGAATAACGCTCATCTTGACTTGAAATTTTAAGAGTTTATTAAACATGTTGTTATGAATGTTTTCTAATTTTTTCAAAGTCAGAGAACATTCATAACGTCAAAACTCTTATTTTTCATGAACTTCATGCTTGTTTAGTAAAATAATTCTCAAAGAGGAAATAAAAATCATAAAAAAGAGAATTTTAGTACTATAAGTTCATTGAAGCCAGAGAAGTCAAGAAATAAAAATTGGATTTTTCTGAATAAAAATAAATTTTTCCCTATTTAATCATCATAGATATTAAAAAATTCATAGAAATTAAAATACACTTCAAAAAGTAATGAAAATCATTCTTGTTGGTCCTCTACTTATTAGGAACACCCTAAAATTTTTTTAATGAAAGAAAACATGTTTTGATTAACTGATCCCTTTTTCTTATATGTACTTCTGGTTCTAACTGCACTGATAAGAACTAGATGTAAGTTTCCTGGCAACAAAAGCCAAAAACTTGATTCCTATCTGGTATGATAATACTACGATGTATGCGTGATTAAATTCTCAATTCTCTTTAATTATAATTCTTTCTTCACAACAGTGTCAAATACTTGACTCTGAGGCAAATAAGAGTACAACTATTATATTTAAATATTGAGATATTATGCAAGTATACGTACTGTTATCGAGTAATATATGAATTTTTGATTAAGCCCCAAAATATCGAACCCACAGGGAGAACTATAAACTTTTAAGAAAAAATTAGATAACAAACTCTCCTTTAAAAAAGAGTCTCACACAAACTTTGGATATTATGGTAGGAATGCATGTTCGATTCCTTTTTGGTAATTTTGATAAATTTAAAATAAAGTAAACAACTAACTAAATTTAACTATATTTTAGTAAGATGAAAACAATACAAAAAATATACAAATAAAATATATTTTTCCTTATCATGAATCAATAATAAGTATATGAATTCTGTTGTGAAAGTATTTAAATTATTTTGTGCCAAATAGGAGCAATGTTATTCTTTACCCTTACTAGAGATGTTATAAAGAACATTGGCTAATCCAAAGTTTGAATACTTCTGAAGATGGACTAGGTAGGGGATATACTAGCTCTCACTCTAGAGTTCCCTCTTCTCCCTCCACCTGAGGCTAACTTCTTGTATCAAGACCTAAAAAAATATATCAAATTAGAGGCTTTAGTCTATCACTCTAAAGTCCTCTAACTCTACACCCTTCAAAGTTTATTTCCTTATTTATTTGCACTCAACCATATGACTTACATTCTCATACATATAATCTCATGTGATTCTACCATTAGTTGACTGAGGCAATACTATCACAGATCTTATATGTTCTCACAATAAATTTTAACATCTCAATTAACCAAATCAAGAAGTAAATGAAGTACAAGGATTAAATCATCATAACTTATTCCAATATTATAGATCAATACTTCACACAAGTTCCATCCAACACTTAATTACTTATCATTTTAAGGAAAAAAGATAAAAAAAAAACTACTCAGAATTCATGGAGAAAACACAGCAACAATTGAGTTTAAAAGTAGAAATTATGTAAAAACACAAGAAGTCTAAATTAAAATCAAATGTAGTTACAAAGATAAAAATATATCTCAAATTCCTCTCCACCAAACTCTCGAAGTTCCTTTGAATTTCTTCATTTCTCTTACAATCCTCCCTAGGTCTGGTTGCCCAACCCTAGCGTGTTAAAATCACTCTATCTCGCTAACAAACTACAATCCATTCTTACTTAAAATTATCTAATCACTTTCTCCTTCACTAGGAATGAGAAAAGTGAGAAAAATCCCTAAGTAAGATCCTACAACTTCCTATTCTATACTCTCTAAAAGTATCTTAAGTCTTCTCTCTATCTCTCTCTATTAATCCTCTCTCCTACTACTCTCCTACTACTCTCCCACTACTCTCTTAATTCAATCCAAGTCCTCCGTTTTATAGTTTTCCAAAAGGTGCTTTGGGGTCTCTTTAAAATGTGTCCACATTTAATGAATCTTCCAAGAGTTGCCTCTTTTTAAGAGTCATTTCAATGTATTTTTATGCCTTTATTATAACTACCTTTGGCGCGTAAGCGCGAGATCTTCGACACTTAGGCGCGACCTTCTCTGTCTCCTGGCGCTTAAGCGCCACAGTTCATTTTCACATCTCTTCATTTTTGCTCCAGATTTGATCATTTTTCACTCTTTTCACCATATTTCATTCTCTTAATTGTACCTGAAAGAAAAACACACAAATATCTTCCATTAATGTGCAATATCCTAAAAAATAGGTACAAAAATGTGTACATAAATGCTATATATTTTAGGTGTATCATTAACTAAATTAATTATTCTTAGAAATTCACTATTTTGAGCTCAAATAATTTTAGAAAGTAAAATAAAAATTAGAAAAATACAAAATTGTATTCTTTGAGTTCACTAAAGTCAGAGGAGAAAGAAAAAAAAATTGGATTTTTCAGAATTAAATTATGTTTTTTCTTATTTATTCCTCAGAAATAATTAAAAAATCACATAAATTAAAATATATTTCAAAAGATCACAAATGTTTCCCTGAATGTTCCTCTCACCTATAGAAACACTTCAAAATTTTCCTAGGATGGAAAACATGTTTTGACTAACAACTTAATTATATTTGAAAATCCACATTTTTGAGCTCAAACAATTACAAAAAATAAATAAATAAAAAAAATATAATTTCACCTCTGAGATCTTGATTAGTCAATGGGTAAGAGGTCAATGAAATTTCAAGACCAATGGAATTGAAATACAAAAGTTATATAGGTATAAACCCTAGGGGCATAATGATAATTTTGGAGTTTCACAATCAAACCTTAAAATTTAGGTTAAATGAAAGCGGAGGGACATTAATACAAGATGTTTAGTTCTCTGAAATGATTGAAACCTAAGGGTAATGGGGTAGTAGCTCACTCACAACAATTTCTACAAAAGAACAAAATTGTATTTCTCTGAAATATCATGAATTGGAAGAGATGAAAACTTGGAAGGTCCAAGAGTGAGAGGGTTGAGCTTGGAAGTTCACCATTCATTGATTTAATCCCTCAACTATTGAAGAAAAAAATCTATATTTTTTAATCAAGATCAAGCACATAACTAATAAACTTTTTCAAAATTACAAGTTTACCCCTAAATCCTAGAAGTTTGGTAGTGAATTATGTTCAATCTAAATACACTTGAGGAATAGTTCAAGAAGAGGATATAAGTCACCATAAATGAACATGAAACATCTGAGAGCATTACCAGCTCAAACCCAGCTAGAGGGTAGGAGTTTAATGGTTCCTCGAATACCAGAAGCACACCATCTAAGGTTGTTCACTCTCATAACTCCTAAACAGACCACTTATCTTACTAATGGCCTAATTAAGACATCAACACAATAGTAAGCATAGTAGAAACCCTAAACAATTCACAGCACGACTGGTTCAATCAACTCAATGATTTAGTGGAGCTAAATGAACTCGGAACAATCCAAAAGATTCTAAGGAGGTTCAAAATCATCTTGAACACCTTGTGCAAGATTTGTGAACATTTTATAGGACATATAGTATTGCTAGGACTTGTTTAGATAGGTCATCCTTAAAACATAACAGCTATCAAAAGCACAAAATGAAAATAAAAACCTTAGGGACCCACAAAGATATGATTTAAGCCCTCGCTTGAACTTAACCTACAACAAAACCATATGCTTTAGGACTTGAGCTTGAACATTACACTTAGATCCTCCTGGCAATTGGGGATAATTCAATCACATATATTGATCATCAAGCGGGTCCACAAGTTGGACGGTTTGGGGTTTAAGGGTGATGAAGATAATGCTTATGTGCACTGAGAGTGAGAAATGAGAATAATATCTCCTGCGTCAATGACTTTCGCAAAGGAGAGGGCAGGATCAACGATATTATTGACCAACTCTCAGTGAGGAGTTGCCCTTGCTTTTTTAGGCTGCTGGTAGTTTTAGCTTGGCTGGGTAACTCGTGTACTATATAGTTTGTCAAAATAATTACATATAACAAAAATAAAAAATACATATACTTTTCTCATGACACCACTACTTTTGACTGCTAAGTAAACTCTACATGCATGAAAAATAAAAAAAAATATAAAATCATATAAAACTCCACTTATTAATTTCTTTGATTGAGGACAAGAAATGCCCTCCTTAGATTGTTTGATGGTAGCTTCTATCTAAGGTTGGATTATGAAGCATACAACCCTACTCTGAGCCTACCCTAACCCTGAATGCTTATGACCCAAATTGATCTTTCATTTATGTGTCACTTGTTCTTTTACACATGTGTTCATGCTTGTCATGCTTGTTACATTCTCTGTAACACTTGTTTACTTTAACTTGTGATACTAAAACTTTGCAGCAACTGAAAGAATCTCAGGTATGCATGTATACTCTTTGTTACAGTACTTTTTACTGCACATTTTATTTCATGTATTTGTAAAAGCCCCTAGGGTAGAGAACAATATGATATATGATTTAGGAGGTACACTGCAATAAGCCGCCGATTAAACAAATTTACATGCTCACACATGGAACCCTAAACCCGAAACCGCTATGTTACAGATCTCGGAGCCAACTTTGTGGGCGGCACGATGAGGATGCAAACAAGTGCGGAACAACTGCAAGAGACTCAACACATAGAACATAACTACTTTAAATAAACCATTCCCTAGATTTGATCAACACAATCCATAGAAATTTGAGGTAGTTCGTCTAGAAAGACATAAATCCTCACACTATCTTTTGGAGCCTGCACGACCATGTTGTGAAACATAGATCCTAACTATCTTTAGGTTCTGAGGCTTTCATTCGGTATGATGTAAACCCTACTATTTTCCATAACAATTTGCATGGCTGGGTATCATGCGAGTGTAAGCCCTAAATAATAAAATTTGCAGGAGTGAAAACTTTAATAATATAATTCCTAAAATGTGTAGCCAAGCAATAGGATAGTTTAGGAAGTCACCGAGGTTCTCTTCAGGATCGACATCCCCTACTCTTCCTTCCATTGGACTCCTAAATATATGGACTTTTTTTATTATTTAATGTACTTATGCTTAAGAACCACTTCATGTTGGTTTAATTCATTAGTTAATCATTCCTAAGGAAGGATCAATGAGTTAATGCCTTTATTTGAATTAAGGTTTTGCTTAATTTATTATTCTCCTTAAGCATGTCAAAGAAAAACTAATAAGTTACTTTTTTTTGAATTATGTTTTTTTTAATTCATTAGTTCCTTTAAGAATTTAATGAGTTAGTGTCTTTGATTAATAATTGTTTTCAGCTTTTTAATATTTGTAAGTATTATAAAGTTTTTTAATTCATTAGAATTCCAAAGGAGAGATTAATGACTTAATGTTTTAACTTGGGTTTAATTCACTAATTTCCTTAAGTATGCTAAGGAGGAACTAGTGAGTTGATTAGTTCATTATCTTCTTAAACATTTTAAGACAAACATTAATGAATTAGAATTTTAGTATGAGTTAAGATTTATCAATTTTATTATTAAATGAGGGTTATTTCATAATCAGTGATAATTATGAAATTAACTCCTCTTAATCCTTGAATTATCTTATTTTTTTCCTTAGGTCCTAACTTTAAAGTTACTAAGTTGATTTTTAGTGTTTTAATTAAGTTTAAGGAGACAAATGAGCTAATATGCAAAATTCATTAATTACATGTCCACCCTCAATATATCAATTTCATTTTTAAATTTTTAGAGATGAAAATTATAATTTTGTTATGAGAAATCACTATCCTAATTTCTCTTGTTTTTTTCCATTTAAAATTTTTTTTTTCTGATTAATTTTTATTTTTTGTAATTATTTTTGAAATAATTATAATTTTGATAGAAAATTAAGGTTTTGGTGTTAGGGATGTCCTTTGCCCTTGGAAAAATCAATGAAGAATCACAAGGAAAGATAGAATAATCTCTCAAATTTTTATAATTTTAAATCATATATTTAATTCTTAATAATTAAAACATTTGCTGAAGTATTTGATTAAATTAAAATTAAATATAAGTTAATTAATTTAATTTTTATGTTCATAATTTTTCTCCTATGTTTACTGAGTGTGAAGGTAATTTTATTTTATTTTTGTAATTTTTATTCACAAAGATATGGGTTTTTTAAGTTATAAATGGGCTTTTTAGGATTTATTTAATTCACAAATTCCAAATTTCCTATTTAAACATGTCGACACCGCTTTATTCCTCATACAAATTAAAGCTCCACGCTGTGCTCTATGGTTGGCTACCCCTTCCACGTGGGTCACTGAGCTGGCATTGATTTGATCCCACAGTTCGTTTTAAAGAACAGAGATCCAGCAATGCTTCATCATCATCCCTAATGCGCCCTAGGATGTCTACCGCACACGTTCAAACCCTAAAATCTCTTGTTACACATAACCAAATCTCTTGGGGTTTGATCCTATAACTTCATCTTAGTGAGGAAAGCATATCCATATGGCTAAGTGGGCATGCATTGTTGTTGTGCTTCACAAAAGACCAAATTGAGGGCAAAAATGGTGAGTTTGAGCCATTCTTTTTTCCCAAGGGGTGAGGCCTCGATCAGGCTTCATGGAAACATTCCTCGGATACACGCACCTCCTCCTTGGTCCAATTTAAGGTGAAATTTGTCCTAGCTATGAGCTAGACCAAATGGGAGCACAGTTTGGTGTTATGCTATGGTGGAGAGTTTGAGGGAGTGGATTATGAAGTTTTGAGGGAGTTTGTGTCAAATCTATAAAAAGCCTTGGATTTTAGATGGGAAATAAAGGTTTTGTGGTGGCAAGAATGTTTTTAGGATGGTGGGATTGGGCTGCTTTGGCATGTGAGAGGCTTTTTGCTGTTGAAGGCTAAGGATTTGGGTGTTGGAGAGTTTTTAGTGTATCTAGAGGTTCTCAGATTGAGGCCTTTTTATATTCATGGTAGGCCATAAGAGAAGCTTTGGTGTGTTTGGGGATCTCTGATGGATCTTCAGAGCTTGGGCAGAGAGAAGAAGATGGCTTTGGCAGAGGTAAAGAGGCATTTCTCATTTTTTGATAAATTGAGCATGGTGGAGCTCTAATGGCCATGGAGGTAGCATGGTAAGACCTAGAGCTGGTTGGGGAGGTATTGGACTTGGTGTCTTAACTTAGTTTTGGTCATCTGTGACTCCCCTTGAGTTTGATTTGGGTTGTTTTGACCAAGGTGACACTTGGTGGCTCTCTTGGTTAAGTGTGCATAGTTTTCTTTTAGGGCTTGTTTTATATTTAATTTACTTTTAATTAATTTTTATTTGGGTAGTAGTGTCATGAGAGGTTATCTGGGTCATGTGAGTCATGAGTTTGCCTTTTAGGGTTGTAAGGCTTCGCCTTAAGTTTAAGCCTTAGATGGTGGGCTTGTCTTTGAATGGTTGGGCATACAATTTTTCCCCCTTTGGATTAACTGATTGAGCTAATTAGATTAATTAATTTAATTTATTATTTCATTTGTTTAAATTAGTTTTGATCTAAGTTCAACTTAGTGGCTCAATACTTTTGGTAAGAGCTTAAGTTGACTAGTGGCTTTTGGTAGTGTTTTGTGGTTGATTTTTAATTAATTCATTTTATTTTGATTTTGTATTGAGTAGGTTTGATTTTAAATTTTCTTGCGAGTGTTGAGTATTTTAAGCTTAATTTTGACTTTAGTGTATTTTAGCGATTATTTGTTCTTAGAGTTTCATTAGGCTTTGTGAAAGCAATTGGGTAGGCTCCAAGTCTAGTTGT
This sequence comes from Phalaenopsis equestris, assembly GCF_001263595.1. Lineage (NCBI taxonomy): Eukaryota > Viridiplantae > Streptophyta > Magnoliopsida > Asparagales > Orchidaceae > Phalaenopsis > Phalaenopsis equestris. The sequence continues at coordinate 20,275 of NW_018165351.1, forward strand.
GGTGACTCAATTTCCTTAAATTTTGATGTTTTAGTCTTCTTTTTTATTTTAGTTTATGGTTTTGGTCCAAATTGTGAACCTTTATTTAATCTAAAATTAGCCTTATGCCCAATGGGCTTCTTCCAAACTAAAGAGGGTGTAGGGGTGGTCAATAGGTCATCAAAGGGATTCTTAGGACTATAGGCTTCTATGTTGCATAAGGCCTCCACCTGTAGGAATTCATCTTGGGCTTTTACCAGTTTCAATCCTCATCATCTTAACCAATAGTTGAGACTGAAGAGCTTAACAACCTTAACCTTATGAAACCCTAAGTGAATGTAGAGTGGGCTTTAATTTATAAATGTGTGTTGGTCTCATTTTTAGGCATCAAAGAAGGCCACTAGAGAACTCTAAGGCTATATCCTAGGTTTCTATAGAGAAAAAAGGGGCCTCACAAAAGTGAGGTTAACAATAACATTCCGTGTTGTCTCCTGCACGATGGTCACCAAGCTGAGGTTTTGTGCTCCAACAACCTCGATGGTTTGAACAGGAACAGTGCGACGACGATTAGGGGAGCAAAGACCCTTAAGAACAAGCACCTCATTTAAAGTAATCCTCTGAACTGCGACTGCAATGCCTCCTCTTTTTGGAGTCATTCCAAACAATTGAAAGATACACACAATCAAAATCCATCGAATACTGACTTACAAGAATAATTGATACACAAAAAATATATGTATTTTTAGACACATATTTTATAGTCATTTTTGGTGATATTGCACTTTAGTGGAAGGTATTTTCTATGTTTTATATTAGGTTGTTGATTTTGAGAACTTGGAGCAAAAAGAAAGCAAAAAGGATTGAATTTGGAGCAAAAAGGGAGAAGTTAACGATGTTGTTTGACAAAGACGAAGAAATTAAACAGATGACCTATGGCGCTGATTACACCAGTGCGGTGCAGAGTCTGTTTCTAGAAGATTCGACAAATTTAAATGCATTTTAAAGAGTTTTTGGATGCACCTATTGGAGAACCAACCTATATATTGCACCCACCCCCCCCCCCCCCCCGCACCATTTTAACTTCTTCCAGTCATTTCAATTTTCCTCTTCACACACCTACATTCCACGCTATTTCACGCCATTTGTGAGTTGTTGTTTTTATAGGTTTGAGTTTTTTTGGTGAGTGTAAGTGTGAATTCTTCTCTAAGAAGTGTTGGAGATGAAGAGAAGTGAGAGGTTTCTTCTTCCTACATTTTCTAAGAGAGGCTACAAAGGATTTGCTTTGAGAATGAGTTTCATATAAGTGTTATTTATTTATTATTATTGTATGAACTCTCTTTTATATATGAAATTTGTGTTTTGTTATATATTTCTCACGAAGTCTAAGTAGATTCCTTTATCTTTCTCCATACTCTGAGATATGGTGAAATGAAGAGATAATGTGGATAGTCAATGTTAAATTTTAAAATAAATTGTGATAGTTTTTCAACTCCACTCTTAATTTACATTTCAATCTGACCCATTGAATTGTTAAAATATGTTGTGAAACATGTGATCCGGAAAATGGAGTATGAGTTCTACAATAAAGTAAGAATCACATTTAAGTCGATGAAGGAGTATTTCGTTCAAAGAATTGGGTGTCGTTCATGGAATTAAGTGCAAATAAATAGGGAAATATACTTTGTTGGGTGTAGAGTTGGAGATTTCTAGGGCGACAGAATAAAAATCCCTAATTTGATCTTAAAAATCCCCAATTTAATCTTAGTGTTCAAAAACTAAAGCAAGAGTTAGCATTCATAGGAGAGGAAGTGGGAGCTCTAGAGTGGGAGCCATTATCTTCCTAGCCTAGCCACGGATTTAGGAGCTAAACCTAAGATTAACCAATGATTTTCTATAACACTGAATCATGGTAGAGAATTAAATTGCTTCTATTTGACACAATACATATTTAAACCTTTTATCTCATCTCATTTCACCAGAAACTCGTTGTAGTGGGAAAGATATTTTTTCATATTAGAAAACTTCATCACATAAACATAATTTAGTAGTTATTAATTTTAAAACCTGCTTTTAAATTCTGCTAGTAGTAAACAATTTAGCTTTGATAATATCTTAAACTTTTGAAATTAGTGACAATAATTTTTTTTTTATTTCTGTAAATTTCTTAGTTAATTTATCATTTCAAATTTAAACTTTCCTCGTGGGATTGATATTTGAGACTTAAACAGAAAAATTTATATTACTTCATAATCATATATATATATATATATATATGCGTAGAATCCCAACTTTAAGTGTTTAACATTATTATTCATAAAATACTACAGCAAGTTTTTGACGTCGTTGCAAAGCGGAGTCAACTTTATAAATTTTACACAACTATATTTTTCAGGATCAATAACATATCCCCTACTCAATCCTAAAAAAATCAAGGGATATGAGATGCAAAGTCAAGGAAGGTTAAATACAAAACATAAGCTCTGATGTCACACGCCAGGTCCGGAAGGGGGTACACCCCGATAACTCATGGCATGAGGAAATGATTTGAACCTATTTTGTATTTTCAAAGAATGACTTGCATTGCAAGTAAAAAGGAACAATAAATATTATAATATTGAAAAGTTCAAAGATACAACTGGAGTAAAAAAAAAAACTAGCTAAATCAAATTAGAAATGGTAACAAAGAATAACTACCCAGGCCCAACAAAGAAAAAAAAAACAATAGCTAGAAACAAATACTAATGAAAATACCCAAAACTGGGAAACTAAAACTGAAAAATTGGCTTCTGTGACACGGTCCTACTAGTGGCTGAATGGATCATGTTATGCAAAAACTAAGAATGAGTTTGACAAACTCGATAAATAAAGACAATCTTTTAAAGAATAAACAACAAGAGAATGGGGCATATAATACGAATAATAAGTAAAGAAAAACTACTTTATGTGTATTTAATATCAATTATGCATCCTGATCTTGATACACCTAAACTATATAGTATTTTTATACACATTTTTATATATATTTTTGACATATTGCACTTTAATAAAATGTATTTGTGTGTTTTTTTTTCAAGTACAATCAAATAGATGAAAAATGCTAAAAGAAGCGAAAAATGGTCAAATTTGGAGCAAAAATGATGAATGTGCATGTTTCCGTTCATTTTTCTCTTTTTATTTTAAAAGGAGTCACTAGCTTGTCGATCGTCGTATACTTCCCCCATTCGAATAAATCTCCCTCCCGAACCATATAAATGATTCGCGGAAGAGAGGAACCGAATAAGAAGGGACATACGACAAAGAGACAAACAAGAAAAAAAAGTGAAATGTGAAGAGTCTACGTGTGATAAACCTCGCAAGGATAGGTTAAGAATGTCCGCCTAAACATGATCGGGCGGAGGCACCTTAAACCAATATCCGCTAAAGAAGTATCTACATGGACTACCCATAATCAGAGAGTCAGGGGTATGTACCTGTTCTAGGGTCAAGAGCACTCCCAGATGAACATGTTCCTACTGGTTAATTACATCTTGGGGGATACCCAATAATACTCTCGATAAAAGGAGTTTCGCTTCATATTATCATAAACCTGGGGTATAGGCAATCGAATGAATATTATTCTGTGTGGGAACAGTCCCAATGCTTCAAAGTTCACGCTAAGAAATCGAGCAAAGAGTGAGTCTCTCACATCCCGAAATAGGTAGCAGCTCATTGACGCATGGGGCCCATGAAATAACTTAAATCATTTTGACGGGGATATCCCAATACGTCAAAGCACGTCCGAGCCAAAGGGCAGAGGACAAATCGTCGTATCCCAAATTGGCAGTAACTCATTGGCATCGAGCCATCAAGGTGATATCAACGAGTTCAAGGAGCGACATGGTTCAAAGGGGCTCAACAAAAAGGAAGGTAGAGTGATCCTAAAGGTAGATGTAACTGGGTCAGGGTACCACGGACCCGCCATACACAGCTACTAGGACCTTAAGTTTACCTGGTCGTGAAGGTAGTCGACCCAACACGTCCTGAAATCCCCAGTCAATACCTGCTCGTGAAGGTAGTCGACCCAACAACTTCCTTTCCTTAATTTGAGTGTTACTGTTAAATC
>NW_018165351.1:24455-26380 GCF_001263595.1 Phalaenopsis equestris
AAAAGATTGTTACAATTAAATGAGCTTGAAGAGACTTAAGATTTATAAATAAAATATGAACATGTTGCATGATCAAACGATTCTTACTAAAAATTTTCAGCCAGGGCAACAAGTTTTGCTATATAATGCAAGGTTAAGATTATTTTCACGTAAACTTAAGTCCAGGTGGATGGGCCCATTTGTTGTGATAAAAGTTTATCCTTATAGAGCTGTGGATGTTAAATATCTTAATTATGAGAAAATTTTTAAAGTGAATGGACATGGAGAGAAACCTTATTATATAGGGGATCAACATAAATATAATGATGGAATTATGTTGGGTCAACCAGAATGAGCACTGGTTACGTCGGGCTGACAACGTAAAACTAAGCACTTTATGAGAGACAACCCATAGTTATCAGTATGTTTTTGCTTTGATTGTTGTTTTGAGTATGAATAAGAAATTTAGGATAGTATTTTTGAGTTTATTATGTGCTAGTAATGATTTTTAGACTTTATTTAGTGACCTAGACATGTTAGAATAAGAATTTAGACGTTAAGTTGACTGGTGCAAAAATGTGCACTGGCGCTTAAGCGCCAGATCTGACGCTTAAGCGCGACAGTTTAATCACATATACAAATTTCGATTTCTAGAAGTATAACTGTAATTTAGTTGGAATAAACATGTCTTGGCAGTTTCTACTCATGCCTAGAAGTTATGAGGGGGAATTAGGCCTATAAATAGAAGGGGTTTGTGAAGGAATTTCACCCCAAATTTTTTTTAGTCCTAAAAGTCTAAGAAAGAGAGAGATTTAGAGAACTATTTAAAGAAAATGTCTTCATGAGAGATGGATTTGAAGAAGACTTTATGAGAGACAACCCATAGTTATCAGTATGTTTTTGCTTTGTGTGTTTGAGAGTTATGATTGTTAGTGTTGTATTGTGTTTGCTTTAGTGTGGATTGATCTGTTTGATTGATGATTCGTGAATGTTTGGATTGTTAGTAATTTGATTTGATTTTTGTGTGTCTTGAGAGAGGTGATTCCTTAACTTCTTATTAAGGCTAAACTTAAATGTTCTCTTGCAGTAGTTGGATTGACGGGTCCACTACGACTTGCATCTCACTGAGACTTAAGTTTTACAAGAGACATCATTAATTTTAACAACGACAGTTCCATCTCAATTTTGTTACTTATTTTCTCTGACTTTGTATTCATTTGATAGAAGTAGCTAACCTATTTGATGAGTAGCATGTGAATGATTTTACACTATCCTTATAACTGCTAGAGGTGCTTAATTTTTGGGATAAGGTAATGCCTGGGTCGGTCCCGAGAACTAATATATCAGGGATAATCTTATCTTTGGGATTAAAATCTATAAAATCATTTATAAGTACCTGATATATCTGTGTAGTGATTCTGTTAGAAATTGGAAGTAAGTTAGTGAGATGCAATGAGTTAAGGGAAGAATTGACTTCATTTATCATGCGTGTTTGTGTTTGTGTTACAATTATATAAAGATTTGGTGAACACTGTAGAGGAAGCAGATAAGGCGATGTTTATTAAGCAAAAGTGGATTGAAGATGATAGTATTATAGCTCGTCACCACCATCCGTTTTATCAACTCTATATTCCTGGAAAGACTACTGAGAGACAAGAATTTGTTCCAATTCGTTCCTTCTGATGAAGAGTGGCATTAAGTTAAGTGTTAGGAATTTTGTGTTTGGAGTCATGTTTTTAAGTGTGTTAGTGTTTATGTCTTGTGTTTAGTGTTTGTGTCACTTATGAGTTTAATTGTAAATGTGTGTTAAATGTTTTGTACTTAGGAAAATTTTCTCATCCAAGACTATTTGGAGAGAGAACTAAGTGTTAAATGTGTTTGTACTTGCTTGTGAATTAATATAAGTTTATTTTTATGAAAATTTGTGTTATTTTTAGCCTCAAATT
>NW_018165351.1:26609-28405 GCF_001263595.1 Phalaenopsis equestris
TACTCGTGCTTAAGTGCCGGTTCACAAAAATCGGTTCGTGAATGGTTAAAAGTGAATTTTTGGTCTGAAAATGCCATTTTTGGCGCCTCTTATCGTCTTCCCCAACTCGAGTTCGCGATTTTGAGGGCTAGGGCAAGTAAAATTTGGAGATTTCTTGGTGGAATCAAGTGAGATTTGCTAGATTTAAGTTTCTTGAGGTAAGAGCTTTACTTCTATGCAAAAAAATTAGATTTTCACCATATATTTTAAGCACATTTGGAAGATTTCAAAAATTTACTATTCATGGTGAAAAGTGAAGAAAAATCTATGGAAATTGCTTGGGAATTTTAGTTAGTGATTTTGGAAGTTTAGTTTAGTGATTTAAACTTGGATTTTAAAGTTATTTTTGAAATTTATCAAATTTGTAGAATGACACCAAGAATGAAAAAAAAGCAAAGGAAATAGCCCATTTGATTCGAGAAAATTTGTCAGTTCAAAAGCTCAGGATCGATATAGTGACGCTCTATAGTCATGAAAATTGATTCAGGAGAGATGTTTTAAGAGTCCAGGTGGGGAGTCCAGGTGGAGAAGTGGAAGAACTGATAATTCGCCGACAGTGGGAACAGTTCTGTTGTTTCTCTGCTGTCGCTGTAATTTCAGTTGTAAGGGAGTTTTATGCAAATCTCCCAGAGGCTGAGGATGATCGAGTTTTGGTTCGAGGGAAGTTGGCACCTTTTACGCCAGAGGTAATCCACTTGTTCTACCATTTACCACCGGATACTTTGTGTTTTTATGTGAATTATAGTCCTACTGAGGCAGAGTTAGACAAGATTATTTCATACTTGACTATTGGGAGAGGACTTTGGAAGATTACCAATGAGAGGAGAGTAAGTTTCCCAACTTCAAAGTTATGTGCACTGACACTATTTCATTTCTGCTCGTATGCTTCCGACAAATCATCTCAGTGAAGTGACCAGAGAGAGAGCGACGTTGAATTATTGTATTCAGGAGAGAAAACCCATCAACATTAGGGTTTTGATCTATCACACTATCATCAGTTCAGTTGCTGCTGCTACTATTATAGGTATGGGATTTGTTTTCTTGATATTTTCTTTATGCAAGCAGGTTGTAGTAAAGTATGATAGTTGGGAGGAAGTTTTGTTACCTCTAAAGCCCATCACGAAGATGAATGTGAAGACTTATTCTGAGCATTCAATTTTTGGATGGAGAGGAGGATTTTCCAAGAGCTATGGAATGGAAACGTCTGCTGCATCTACCTATGCTGCTTCTTCATCTAGACCATCTAATTCATGTGCTTCTACATCTATAGGTGATTCTACTAAGACTCGGGATGAGTTATTGTAGAAGATGATGGATAATATCAATTTTACCACTGGTAAGGTACAAAATTTAGAGCGTTTTGCAGATCATACTAATAGTTATAATAGAAGGAAAAGTGATTATGAAGAGAAATTCAACTCCTCTTTGGAGAGCCTGATTAGAGGTGAACTAGGAGTGCAATTTCCTCGATATTCTCGATATCCTGATTATGAGCCTGCAGAAAAATGGTACAGCTGTGATTCTGAGGATGAAGAGTAGAGCTGAAAGATTCATTTTATGATTGTAATATGATATGAACATGTGGTTTGAGCCTGCTACATTTGCATCTGTGTGTTATTTTGGACTATGTTTTGTATTGTGTTTTGAATTTTTATGTTCTGTTGTTGTTGTGATTGTTGAGTTAGATAGTATTTTGTTTTTAAAATTTTAGGGTAGTAACTGTTGTTTTGTGTTTAGTACTGTGATTTAGTTAGTTC
>NW_018165351.1:28725-29404 GCF_001263595.1 Phalaenopsis equestris
ATTCTTGTTAGCATGTTATTTTTAAATTTTCATTCATGCTTATATATATCTAATGCTAAATTATTTAATCTGTTAAAAATTTAAGTTTGGGGGGGATGAAAAATATTTTCAAAATTGGAATTTTATTTGTTCTCAAATGCACTACAAGTGATATTGAATTTTAAAAAGAAAAATTTATTATGTATATTAAGTTATATTAGGGAAGTAAAATTTGATTTTAAAAATGAGTAAGAAAATTTAGTTAAAATTTGAAGTAATGAAGAAAAACATTAAGTTAAAATTTTTCAGTATAGAAAATGATTAATATAAGTGACTATCTTTAGTAAAAAAAATTGTATTTTTGAAAAAATTTGATAATTTAGATTTTTATTTTTAATAATTAAATTTCTTTTATTAAAATAATTTTCAATACTATTATTATAATTATAAGTAAAAGACATAGATCAAGACTTTGCCTTAGGAAGAGAGAAGTGGAATTATGGAATTCAAAATCATTAAAAATCTGTCCAGATATAGTAATCATTGCCTGAAAAAGAAAAAAAAAGAAGGAAGAAAAAAAGAAAAAGAAAAAGAAAAAGAAAAAGAAAAAGAAAAGAAAAAGAAAAGAAATGTAAGGGAGGAGAAGTTTGAGGATTAGTGCTTAATCAAAAATTGGTTGTACATTTGATCTTTTTAAAGT
>NW_018165351.1:29556-30375 GCF_001263595.1 Phalaenopsis equestris
TTCAAACTTAGAGTTGGTCTCATTTAGTAATTATTTTTTCTAAATTGGAATACTATATTTCTAAATCTAAATTTTAAGTAACTCTTAAAGTAACTCATATACATATCATACATACTTGGTTTTTAAAGATTGATGTGTCACTTGAGGATAAGTAACATTTTAAGTTTGGGGGATTTTGATACACCTAAAATATATAGTGTTTTTAGACACAATTTTATACCTATTTTTTGAGATATTGCACTTTAATGGAAGGTATTTTTGTGTTTTTCTTACAGATACAAGTAAAAATGGAAAAAATGCTTAAATGAGTGAAAAAGGATCAAATTTGAAGAAAAAAATGTGAAAAATTGGCGCCTGATCCGGCGCTTAAGCGGCCCGATCCGGTGCTTAAGCGCTGGTTAAACAGAGAAGGTCATGCCTAAGCGCCGAGACCCCGCGCTTAAGCGCTAGTGGCAATTACTAAACGAGTAAAATCAGTTTTCACGAATTTCAAAGAGGTTTTTGAGGCACCCATTGGCTTAATAGATGGTTGTAACCACAATGGACAAAAATTATCATGAAAGATGCGTCTCTTGGGAAAATACATCAAATCAAGACACATTTTGAAGAAATCCCAAGGCATCTCCTGGAAAACTATAAAAGAAAGAAGAGAGGACTTAGAAAATAGTCCTGAAAATATTAGCAAGTTTTGAAAGTTCTTCTCTGGGGAGTTAGTTCAGAGAGATTTTCAAGAACCACTTTTTATTTACTTTATCCTTTTTGTTATTTTGTTTTGAGTGATTGTGAAACAGAAGAGATTCAAAGGAACTTCAAGAGTTT
>NW_018165351.1:30648-31004 GCF_001263595.1 Phalaenopsis equestris
ATGTTAAAATTTGTTGTGAGAACATGTAAGAACCAGGCTGATATTGCCTCAGTCAACAATTGGAAAGAATCACATGAGGTTGTATGAATGAGAATGTAGTTCATACGATTGAGTGCAAATAAATAGGAAAATATTCATTGATGGGTGTAGAGTTACATGACTTTAAATTGACAAGTTAAAGCCCCCAACTTTGTTTATTATCTTAGGTTCTGACACGAGAATGTTAGCCCCCAGATGGAGGGAATCGAGGGAACTCTAGAGTGAGAGCTAGTATCTTCCATTCCTAGCCGATCTATAGAACTATTCAAACTTTAAATTAGCCAATGCTTTTTTTTACTACTCTAGTAAGGGTAACA
>NW_018165351.1:31043-32601 GCF_001263595.1 Phalaenopsis equestris
ACTTCCACAACAGAATTCTTATACAAATTACCGATTTATGATAAGAAGAAGTATATTTTCATATTAAGTACTTTTCTTCTAAAAAAACTTTAGTTATCTTTTTACTGTTTCGTTAAAATATATACCAAAAATATTTAAATTTTAAATTTCTACAAAAATTGTTTTTAGTTCAAGTAATTATCTTTTTAAAAATAAAAAAACTTTCTAAAAAGTGCATATTGCATAATCTTCCCTGTGGGTTTGATATTCAGGTCTTTATCAAAAAGTCATATATTGCTTAATAATGATACATATACTTGCGTAGTATCCCAATATAAATATATATCAATTAAAAAGTTAAATTCTTATTTTTCTTTAGGATCAAGTTTTTGGTTTTGTTCAAAATAAGGAAATATAAGTGAAAAATACTATCAGAACTATTGTTATACTGTGCATAAGCATTAAGTCGTGTACCAGTAACCATGATGTTGTATTTCCTCAACACCCCAGATATTCACCTTATGAGCCTGCAGCTACTTGACATAGTGACGAGAGTGATGCAGAGGATGAGGATGATTAGCTTGGATCTATAGTTTTGTTTGATTTTTTTAGTTTGTTTGTTATTATGAACTATTGATGTTGTAGTTTTTGTGTACTTTTTGTTGTGTTTTCAGTTTTTATTGTTGAAACTGTTAATTTTTGTTGTGCTTTGTTTAATAGACATTACTTGATGTATTTGTGTTTTTGTGAGTAATTATTATGTATGTGTGGTAGTAATTCTGTTAATTGTGTTGTTTATTGTAGTTAGTTAGTTTGTACTGAACTTAATTTTGGATCTTAGGAAGGTTTAGAATATAGTTAAATTTTTACTTAAAAGCTGCATGTTTAAAATTTTCAATTCACTATCATATATATTTTTTTATGTTGCAATTATGTGTGTTTGTTTGCTTTTATATTGTACTCCACTACATAGAAGTCTAATGAATCTCTACATGTTAAGTAAATTAAAATTTGATCAATTTAATTTTTACTCCTGTTTTAAATTTTTGTACTTGCATATTTAGGATGTAAAAATTCCTGCTAGCATGTTATTTTTAATTTTCATTCCTGCCAGTATTTATATGTGATGCAAAAATATTTTATTCTATTAAAAATTCAAGTTTGGGGGAGGGATGTAAAATTTTCTAAAGACTTAAAAATTTATCTGTTCTCAAATGTATTTCAAATAAATTTGATTTTGATTTGAAGAAAAATGATTATGTTTATGAAGTTAAATTAGGGAAGTAAAATTTTGAACAAATAAATGAGTAAGAAAATTTAGTTAAAATTTATAGTGATGAAGAAAAAGTTAAAGTTAAATTTTTCTTAATGTGGAAAATGCTAAGTATAGTGTAACTATCTTTAGTAGGAAATAATTGTATTTTTGAAAAATTTAGATGATTTAGATTTTTATTTTCAAAACTTTAATTTTTTTTTTATTGAAAGTGATTTTCAAAAACTATTATTATGTTTTTAATTAAAGGAAAAATATCAACTCTTTGCTTTAGGAAAGGAAAAGTGAAATTCAAAATCATTAAAG
>NW_018165351.1:33271-36979 GCF_001263595.1 Phalaenopsis equestris
TTTTGAAGAGGTGTTTGAAGCAACCCTTGGTAAAAATGGGGAAATAGCCCATGGACATGAAAATTCATTCAATTGGCTTTTGAAAGGAGGAACTTCTAGAAGACACATTTTGAAGAGACACCAATGCACCTTTTAGATTTTTATTAAAGAAGATTTGGATCATCAAGAGAAGAGGCCAGTCATTAGAAATCAAGCCTCACTCTCACCACAAGCCCCCGCCGTTGCTGCCGCCCATTAACGTCGACATCGCCGACCACTTTCTTTTTATTTTGAGTGTTAGTTTGTATTGTGAGTGAAGAAAGAAAATTCAAAGGAACTTCAAAGCATTTGGTGTAAAGAATTTGAGATAAGTGTTTATCTTTGCGACTCACTTGGTTTTAATTTAAATTTCTTATTTTTTTGCATGGTTTATACTTTTAAACTCATGTGTGGTTGTGTTTTCTTCAAAAATTTGAGTAGTTTTCTTCATCTTTGTCCTTAAAATGATAAGTGATTAAGTATTTAAAGAAAGTTGTGTGAAGTATTGGACTGCAATGTTGGAAGAAGTTGTGATGATTTGAAATCTTGCACTTCATTTACTTCTTGATTTAACCAATTAAGATGTTAATACCTGTTGTGAGAACATGTAAGATCTGAGATGGTATTGTCTCAGTCAACAAATGGTTAGAATCACATATTTATTTCATGAATGAGAGTCAAATAATAGGGAAATAAGCTTTTCAAGGGTGTAGAATTAAAGGACTTTAGAGTAACGGGCTAAATCCCCCAATTTGATTTATAGTTTTAGGTTTTGATATGAGTTGTTAGCCCCTAGGTAGAGGGAGAAGAGAGAACTCTAGAGTAAGAGCTAGTACCTTCCCTGCCTAGCCGGTCTTCAAGACTGTTCAAACTATAGATTAACCAATGTTCTTTATAGCAACTATAGTAAGGGTAAAAAATATTATTGCTCCTATTTGGCTTTAACGTACTTCCACAACAGAGTTTCTATACTTATTACTGATTCATGATAAAGAAAAAGATATTTTAATTATATTGCCTTGATCTCACAAATATATAGCTAAGTTAATTAGTTGCTTACTTTATTTTCATAAACAAAAAATTACAAAAAAAATTGAATTTTCATTCCTATTATAGCATCTTAAGTTTAAGTAAGAATATTTTGCTAAGTAGATTTTTGTCATTTTTGTCATCTAAACTTTTTCTTAAAGTGCATATTGTAGTCTTCCCTATGGGTTCGACATTCAGAGCTTAATCAAAAAGTCCTATATTACTTGATAACGATACGTATACTTGCAGAGTATCCCATATTTAATTATTATAATTGTATTCTTATTTGTTTCGTAGTGGAAAACTTTCCTAGCTTTTGCTTTGGATCTAGTTTTTGGCTTTGTTACTAATTAAGAATAAATAGTAAGGAAGTTAAGCATATAATCACATACATCGCATTTTACATCTATATAAAAGGTCGGGATCACATCTCATAAGAAAATATGCAAGCATTTCCCATCAAGTTTCTTCTTATTATGTTTTCATTTATATTTATATAGTCAATTTTAACAGACACCCTGAATACAAAAATGTCAAATACCAACCCAAGGAAATCCAGTGATTTCCTGTATGTAGAGAAGTCGGCCCGGCTAGCCAAAATCCAAAAGAGTTCTACTGACCTACACACCATCATGCACAAGCATGTCAAATTATTTCCATAGGTATAAAATTTATAATTATAACATTTCATACAGACTTATGACATGAAATATGCAAATTCATACAAGTGTAGAAAAAGAAAATATCGTATTGTAAGATTAAATCAAATATGCATGAAAACTTTGCATTAATAAATTAGGATAGTTAGTGTTTTCATCATGAAGAAGTGCAAATTGAAATAACAAGGGGAGGCGGTGCTCGGTGCCCTAGCCCATGCTTGAGCATCTTTAAATAGCTGCGTGAGGCAGTAAACGTGCGAAGAAAAAGAAAGGCAACAAGTTTGAGTGAGAGAAGAAAAAAAAGGGTAAATTGAACATTCGTGAAATGAGTAGCCATAAAAGAAAGATTGCGAGCTGTGGAGAAAAGAAAGAAGAAAAAAAATCACGTACAAGGTAATAGGTAAGAAAAAATTTGGTTCTTACATATAACATTTAGTTGACTTTTGTCATATGGTAACTATGGTTATCTAATATTTATAACTACTATTTATATATTAAAATAATTATATAAGCAAAGTGCAAATCAGACATACTAAAATTTGTGTGGAATTCAAGATATAGCACATGACTTGGTCTAAAAGGATAACAATGTATGTATAATAAATTTTAACAACTTATTAGTTATTTTTGCATACAAAAATTGAGGGTTACTCATACAAGCAATCCCTTTTCTTTTTTATTTTTCATAGAGGGTTACTTATATAAGCAACCTTATAGCCAATGTTGCTTTGAATGCAATTGGCTTCACTTTTACCCACATCTAATACAACATTCATCTTTTGATATGCAATCACCTACCTGATAAGCAGGGTAACTAGAGTAGATAAAAAAAAATCAAAAAATAAAAAGATCAAATATTTGCATAAGATGCTATGCCCATACTAATCATTTATCTGGTCATAACAAAATATCAAAGACTGCAATATAATACTACTATCATGTTTATTTCAAGCTTGACATTTACCTGTGTTTACCTAAACATTCAAGCAACTAAAATGCTATCATCTAAATAATAGACAACAAATTTAACTACAGCGGTGAAAGAAAACAAATCGAACCTTAAGAATTGTTGGATCAATAAAAGAAAGAAAGAAAAAAAGAAAACAGACAAACACAATACTAGTGACTTCAACTAAAAAACCGAATTATTTCAATAATAATTAGCAAAAAAACCACAATTAAACATGAAAAAAAATCAGTCTTGATGACTCAAGGTCAAAATTTAACATGTAAGGAGACAAATCGACATAAGAATGTTTCCAAGATGCACAACAAGATTATACTTCTAATAATTTCTAAATATCTAAAGGAAACTATGATTAAACATGTTTGCTTCAATAATATCCTAATTTCTTTTGAATCTAACTTTAGCAACAACAAGCAAAATATAATTTTGTGGTACTTGGAGAATGGGAGGAGCTTGGCGACTTTGATGCATATACAATGAGCAAAAAGCTTAGCAGCTTGGCGACTTTGATGCATATACGATGAGCAAAAAGCTTGGCGACTTTGATGCATATACGATGAGCAAAAAACTTAGCTTCTTTGAGGGAATCATGATGGGTGACAACCCTAATTCTAATTTATAGTTGTTGAGCAGTGAGGTAAAAGGTTATAAGGGATTTTTACGGGACGAACAAGATGGAATGGGGCTGTCGGGATGATGACTTAACGTTTTTGTCATGGAGTGTTAACTTTCATGCTTAGACAAGCTTTTAGGTGATAGTAATGTAAATAGGAATTTATGCGTTGAATATGTAAAATCATATTAAATATTTAAAACCCCCTCACACCCACATTTTAGGCATTTGCATGCTTCGCACGCAACTCACATGCATTTATATATCTCATTCCTAAACTTTAATGTTTATACATAGCAATCAAGTCCTTAGTATCACATAAAAATAGCTCTTTTATTTAAAAAAAAAATGTGAAGTGCTTCTTTTCATGCATGTATTTAAAATATCAAAGTGCTATATATATATATATATATATATATATA
>NW_018165351.1:42300-53435 GCF_001263595.1 Phalaenopsis equestris
GCTGTTGAACCGCCGAAGCACTGCATCTTACTTGCTTAAATACCACTTTTCGATCATGCTCCACAAAATTTTGTTTCATTTTCTTTCTGTTTGAACTATTTAGTTTAGCCAAAGCAGTGAAAAGCCTAGTCAATCTTCTAGTAAAACATGTAATGTTTGGTCTTAAGTTGACATGTTACATAATTAAAGGTTAATCCATATATTTGCTGCAATTGTCTATTCTTCATTTGTTTCTTAATTTGTTTTTTCTCAATTGTCAGATTTGCTTTTGGCCTTTTACGTGAACCATTACTTCTCTTCTAATATAAGCATTTCATTTTTATTGGATGCATTTATATTGAAGTGTAACATGTTAATATATCTTGGGTATGCTTATTTCTGTAGGGATATGACTTGTTAGGTTACTAGCTGTATAACTCTATGTTAGAATTGAGGCATTAACATGAAATGAACTGTCATTGATTTTATGACTTGGGGTAGCTTATGGACAACATCAACTAGGTTTGGAGTTATGAAAACATGTTACCATCTACCGATGTGTCGATTCTTGGCAAGGGATAAATATCCTTCAAGCAGGCGGTGTTGAGATTGGTGAAGTTGACACACATTCTCCATTTGTCGTTGAACTTTCGAACCATAACTACATTTGAGAGCCAGGTACGGTACTACACCTCTCGAATGTATTATGCCTCCTTCAGCTTCCGGATCTTTACTGCTATCAGCTCTGCCAAGGCTCTTGTAGTCGATTGAAGTTTCTGTTGTACTGGTCGAGTGAAGGTGCTGATATTGAGCCGATGACATGAGACGTCGACCGACACTCCACGTGTCAGCCGAAACTCCGGTCATCTCCATGGCTATTTAGGCGAATACGTCCCAATGCATGGGGAGGGTTCGGATTAACAGGACCCTGTGTGCTATATCAAAGCTCTCACTGATCAGAAAAATCTTACCAGGCTTATCCTGGTCGGTTGTGGGCAGCCAGAGGACGGTCTCACTGGTCTCAAAACCCCATTCTCTCTGGATTTAAAGTTTTAGCGGCTCGTGATCGACACTGATGATCATTCGAAGATAGCAGAGGCACTGCTCTAGGTTCCCTCGTACTGTGATTATTTCCCCATCTCCGGGAAATTTTCCTGCCCTGTGGTAGGTGGAAGCCACCGCTTAGTAGCTATTCAACAATGATTGGCTAAAGATTGCGTTGTAAGTCGGTGGGGACTCCACCGCTAGAAAATCCTCCTCGTCGGTGTACTGTTTCTCTCACTCACCCCATGAGACAACCAAAGCGATTACGCCAAAGGCTTCTTTCCTTTCGCTGGAGAAGCCAAACAATGGGTTGGTCTGTGTTGCCAACTGATCAGCTTTAAGTCCAATTTTGTCGAACACCGTTTTGAATAGAATGTTCACTTAACTTCTGATGTCGACCAAGATGCTACCGACCTGGTAGTTGTTTATGAGTGTCGTAATGACAATCGCCTCGTTGTATGGGTTTCCCTTTGGCGGGAGATCTGCATCTGTAAAAACGATTGGGAGGTGAGTACTAGTGTAAGAGGCAATGGAACATTATCTCTCCTGATCGGTCTCTTCAGAGTGGACTGTCGGGATGGCTCTCCACTTCCCCTGAAGATAGTTGGGATTATCCTGGCCATGTGGATCTTGTTCGCTCGGATGGGTTCATCCATGGGTTCCTCCGCTGGGGCCTTCCCCTGTCGTCGGGCGTGTCCCTTGTCTGCGACGAACTCCTTATGTTTCCCGGTCTTGATGAGTTCCTCTACCAAATTCTTGAGATGGCGACACTCTGTGTCGTGCTCGTGGTCCTGGTGATAGGCGCAATACTTGTTCAGATTGCTAAGGGTCGGTGCGGTTTTCAACGGAAGAGTCTTTTTGAAATAGTCATTGTTTTGAATGACTTGGACTAGTTTAGACATCGATACATTCAACAATGTCGAATTCTGCATCTCTTGGTATACGTGTGGTCGCTCGTAGTACTGACTCCTCATTGCTTCGGTTGTTCCCTTGGTTGTCTCGAGACCGAGGGTTGTCATTCAGTCTCTTCTGTCTTTTCCCGTTGTCCCAATCCTTCCGCTTCTGTGCCTGGCGGTTGGATGACTCCGATTTGGTTCTTGAGGAGTCCATAAGGTCCTCTTTGGCGATGATGAGGTCATTGGCTAATTCCAAGACCTCGACGAAAGATATTGATTTGATAAGTTCAAGTCGTACTTGAATAGTTTGTTGTGGATTCCCTGCTTTAGGGCAGTTCGGGCGATGAGAGACTCTAGGTCTTTCACTTCCAATATTTCCTTTTGTAAGCGCGTGTTGTAAGCCCGAGGCTCTTATTCTCTCCCTGCTTGATCTGGGGAAGAGTCTCAGTTTCTTTCCTTGACTTCTGCACGTTGGTGAAGTGCGCCAAGAAGAGCTTTCTGAATTCGTAGAAAGATGGGATGATTCTATCCGGCTGGCGTTGAACCGCTGAAGCGTGACATCCTTTAGCGTGGTCAGGAAAAGTTGACACTTCATAGCAACCGATGACTCGAAAGAAGCCAACTGGTCGGTCGGGTCACTCTTCCCCTTGTAAGGACCAAATGATGAATTCTTAGCTTCGCTGGGGGTATGGTATGTTGGATTCGCTGGGAGAAAACAATACCTGTGGTCGGTCGTGAGGGTGCTCCTCCATCTTCCAGGTGACTAACGATCGATGTTGATGCCACACGATCAATCACTAGCCTAATCGTTGGTCGCAGGTCTCTTTGGGAGCGAGTTCTCTGAGACTCTCCTTCCAAAAGCTGCGATTGATAGCCCCTCTTAAGTCATCATAGCACGGAGGGCTTCGAACTAGTCCATCATCTGTGCACGTAGTTCCTGGACCGCTTCCTGAATGTCTCGATGCACCGTCTCTCTATTGAGTTCCATGAATGCTACATCTAGTTGCGTGGTTTCTCCTTCGTAATTTGCTCCGCTTCTCGTTTGGGGCATGACCACGCTCACTGCACCTCCTTTTAGAATATTAAATCCTAAATTGTCTTTCGAAAATAAACACCTCAAGAGTTCAGAGCCGAGAAGAGGGGAAAGAGAGAGTAGAGCAATTAGAGAATTCCCGGTAGAGAAATCGGGAAAAAATTCCTTTTATTCATCTTATAGCCCTCTTCTTATAGAAGTCTATTTGTACAATTACAGAAAGGAAAGAACGATTATGAAAATTGTTCTTAATACGATTAATGTGTTGATTTAATACTAGATCTGCATTAAAATTTGAACGAAATACGGCTGCTATCAGCTGGTCGACATATTCGAGTTCGGTCGACCGCGGCGATCGGTCGTGTGGCAATCGCTCGCGCCGAGGTAAAGTCGGTCAGTTGACTAGTTGTGATTGGTCGTCTTTGCAAGAAGTCTAGGTAGCTGGGATGGTAGACGTGGTTTGCCGATTGGATGCTACATCTAGCTGCATTGTTTCTCTATCGTAATTTGCTCCGCTTCTTGTTTGGGGCATGACCACGCTCACTGCACCACCTTTTAGAATTAAAATCCTAAATTGTCTTTCGGAAATAAACACCTCAAGAGTTCAGAGTCGAGAAGAGAGGAAAGAGAGAGTAGAGCAATTAGAGAATTCCCGGTAGAGAAATCGGGGAAAAAATTCCTTTTATTCATCTTCTAGCCCTCTTCTTATAGAGGTCTATTTGTACAATTACAGAAAGGAAATAACGATTATGAAAATTGTTCTTAATACAATTAATGTGTTGATTTAATACTAGATCTGCATTAAAATTTGAACGAAATACGACTGCTATCAGCTGGTCGACATATTCGAGTTCGGTCGACCGTGGCGATCGGTTGTATGGCGATCGCTCGTGCCGAGGTAAAGCCGGTCAGTTGACTAGTTGCGACTGGTCGTCTTTGCAAGAAGTTTAGGTAGCTGGGATGGTAGACGTGGTTTGCCGATTGCGACTGGTCGTCTTTACAAGAAGTCTAGGCAGCTGGGATGGTAGACGTTGTTTGCCGATTGGATTTGTTGATATTGCATGTTGGTCGACTCAATCGAGCGGTTGCTCGTCGAATGGCCGATTCAGGTTGCTCTTTAAGGCCGACACTTCGATTGTCCGACCACCATCCTTGACCGTTTGATTGCTTTAAGATTTGAGATTTGTGCTGCAGTTTTTGTGCATACAACCGTGCATGAGTTTCTCCATTATCAAATTTTTTATAGTTATTTCGCTAGAGATGAAACATAGAGGAAATTGATTGTCATAAAAACCAAAATTTAGCAGTAAGAACTAACTATTGACTTTATGTTCTCTAATAATGAAGATAATATCAATAGTCTTGATTTTCAATTTGAAACTCCCATGGTCTAAATCGAATGGATAGGAACAAACCCATTGTCCAATCAATAGGGATAGGTTTACCCCATACCTATGCGATGAAAATTGGCATTTACTAAATGTTTTATTATTGGTGCCGTTGGAGAAAGGGGCCTTGAAACTAACATAAAAAATCTGCTAATCATGAGGATTGGAACGCTTTTTAAATTATAATTCCAATGGATTTTTTTTTTGTTTTTGTTTTTGTGTTAAATGTTTATTGATGTCTGAATACCAAGTATGAAGCCTTCGAGTCATTTCTTTTCAGGCCTTGGATTCTTTGCTTGATATATCAAAATTGTCTGATAATCAGTTTAAGGAAAGAACTGGTGTTGGTCATATAGAAGTTGTTTCTGGGGAACATAGAAAAGGTGCTGTGAGAAATTTAGAAATAAATCATGAAAAGCTAAGCAAGGACCCTTCAAGAAAAAGTTCATCCCAGGTAATAGTTTAATCTATGAGCCCTCATTGATTATTACTTGTCCTCTGGTATAGCTGGGCCACATTAACGAAGGTTTTCCTATTAATTTCTGAATCAAAGTATTCATATTCTCTTTTCTCCTCTCTTTAGCGAGTTTAGACGTTTATTTTTATTTTTATTGTGTTAGTAGGGTTAGTGATGCATTAACTGTCCAAAGTTCTGTATATGATTGTCTTTTCATACAGGTAAATCTTGAAATGATCAATGTTCAAGATTAAATTGCCTGTGGTGAGACTGACTATCATGATTTTTCTTTTTTGCAATATCCTAAGCATGCTGTTTATTCTTGGAAATGACATGGTTGATGATGGAAATATGATGTTTATAATTTACATGATTAACTTCACTAATGCTCTTGTTTGTCATATCCTAGATGAATGCTCAGGTTGTAATAGTGATGAAATTATGCTAATAACATTCTGATTCTTTTTAATTGCTGTCAAGTTCTAGTTTGTGCCAAAGAGTGTTGATTGAGCATAAAATAGTTTAATGCACTTTCTTCTACACTGCAAAATTGCCTGTCACAGTTAACAGATAAGCCACCAGTCTCAACTTATCACCCATTTGCAATAGAACAAGATATCCTACAGTTTGTAGGATCTGATGGCAGGTGAGTGTTCTTTTGCATTGTTTTGTTTTTGTTTGGGTTTTCACTTTGTTAGATTAGGTTTTTTCTACAGCAAGCCTGCTGATATCCATGCATGAATAATCAATCTAGATACCAACTATTTTGCATGCGGGCTTTATTTCATTTTCGTAACCATCTTGCATTTGTAAGATAGGCGTCAATTTTGGGAAGGATTATACATCCTGGTTTTACAGCAATTAATAAATTGCATAATACAGATTACAAAAGCTAAATGCTCGATTTTTTTTCTTGGAATATGTTGTTTTTTTGTTAACATGGTTTTTGTATATCAGTCATGGTCCACATGGATATATCTGTCTATCTACGATAATTTAGATATTCTTCATTATGGTTCTGTTGTTCAAAGGCACTCATCAAAGCAACATGGTTCAAGTTGTATCAGCAAGTTTCTTTTTTTTTTGTTTGGTTTTGTCTGAGTAGACTATTTTTCTTTTTAAAAAGTTGAGTAATGGATTTCTTAAAGTTACCACAATCAATCATAAATTGTCCCAGAGGGTGCATTCGGGATAGTTTTTTCATATTTTTATTTTATACACCTTTGCCACACTGTTGTCTTTTAAAGTTTTTTTGCTGCTATATGAGAATGGGCTTTTTTAGGACTAGATTTGGAAAGTGTAGTAGCTGTAAGAAACATGATACCCGAATTTTATTTGAAGGAAAGAAATAAAATCTGTAATATCACAGTATAAAAAAAATCTCGTACCATGGTGCACAACTTAATTTAACAAGGAGCTGTTCCACACAGACTTTAAAAGTGACAATTTTATTAAAAATATGGATTAATAATCTATTATTTTTAATTTTCCCATGTTCTCTATAGTGAAAAGGGGTTCTTCAAAAATAGATTTGTAAAAATGTAGTAGCTGTAAGAAAGACTATGCCTGACTCTATTCAGAAGAGAAAAAAATCCATAATATCAAAACCTTAAAAGTTTTACTTTAACGATAGGTCCACAACTAATTTAACACAGCTTTCCATGTTCAACGCTCATTTTATATTGCATCAGAAATCCTAACTTCTGCAACAACTTTCAATTATTTATTCTTTCCTTTTGATATGCTGAAATTAAAACTTGAAGTTGTTAGTAGTTTATGAGTTCTCAAGAGTCCTGAGCTTTGCAGCCCTCATCCTAACTATTGGTCTGAGATGTTGCATGAGATGATAATTTAGACGTCTTGATGTTATGTTACCTGTGCGTCAGGTTGCCTCGTGAAGGAAATCACTTGGCAAGTTGGTTCAGTAAATTAGGCGTCCGTGCAAGATTTGTAACTTATATAATATTTCAATTATATGTTGGTTATTTTGTGAAATTATGTTTCATCACATTTAACTATAATGACATATTCTCCAGTCTTATATATTCATCAATAGTCTGAATGCGTCTCCAGCTAAACATTTGATCGATGTTAACATGTTTATTAAAATACTTGATTTACTTTCTGAAACCGTACCTTTTATTAAAGGAACTCATCTTTCTTGCCATAACAAGATGTCAATCATTATGTAAAGATGAATAAACTAATTCAACCTTTTTTTGCAGACTTCACTTTCCTAATTAAAATAAAAAAAAAGTAAAAAAAAAAAAAAAAAATAGTTTTTTCCCACCCTATTTAATTTGATTGCAATTTTTGGCAATAAATTTTTCTATTGGTAGATCTTCAAAAAATGAATCCTATTGTTGCTATAATTTTTTCTTGTAATCAATTCATATTTGATACGTTGATTTGTACGTCTTTATTTTATTGTGTTCTTGTCATTCCAGGGAGCACTTGAAGGTTCCTTTGAACACAAAGGAGCAGGTTCCGTTGAGACCTGGAATGGTAGATTGTGATCTCCAGCAAAAGATTCTAGATTCCTTGTTTAATGTCCCTGAAATCTCCTGTGTAGTAAACAGCTTGCGCTGGAAGGTCGTAAAGCAAGTTGAGTCATTTAGTCCGGGATTGGAGTTCAGTTTTGAAGGGGCTGCAGAACCTTCATCAGAGTCTAGAGGTGGTATTGATTCTTGCACTGTTTTTCTTTGCGTTTCTTATCCATTAGGCCTGCATTAAATGTCTTTGTTTCAGTCTTATTAAGAGGAATATTGCAACTTTTTGCGTTGATGATGTGCTGTGATTATTCCATTTCCAACAACTTATCTGTAGTTGATTTTTTTTTCAAACTATTTTAATTTTTAAATCTTTTTTATGCACTTTATATATTGTGGGCTCCGAAAATTCACGCCCCTCTCCAGAAGAATGGATGAGAGAGTTTTACATGAGGTTATTGATCGAATTTTCAGAAGGCAGAAGGGATAGTAGATAAGCTACTTTCTAGAGATTTCACCCTCATTTTGCAAGGACTTTAAGAACTAGTTTTTAAAATTTCCCACCAGCGTAAACCTCTATAGTTAATTACCTATCCTGACAATGGGAGAACACTTTCTATTAAGAGCATTCATTAAACATTGAATATACAACGTATAATATTAGCCGGCTTAACTGTTGTTATAAAATTTATAACTGTGAGCTCAAAACAGATGGTGGAGGAAATGGTCATGAACGCAATTATGATCTCATGGTTATGTCATCTAAGGTGATTGTGGATTCTGGTCTACTTATGCAAAAAATGCAATCGACCTAATTTTATTAAGGATCATTGTTAACAACAATAGGTTGCATCTAAGTGGTCCTTATATAACTAGGGTAATATTTGTTTAAGGAGACAAATTTAAGTCAATTTTTGTTGACAAAGGGTTTTGTGTCATTTAATTGTATTCTTATGATGTAGAATTCAAAGAACGAAAAGTTGTTGGAGAATGTATGGGCTACAGTTTTTCACTGTAATTTAATTGTGTCATTTGACAATAAACCACTAGGTAAGAGTGTTTTGGTTATAATCACTACTTTTTGTGGAGCCTTTGTGCCAAACCAAGCAGACAAAAGACTCGGTTCGCATTTTTACCCTTTATTTTGTATGTGAATATAATGTTAAATTTTACTTCTATAATTTTGATTTAATTGTTTCAAATTTTGATTTTAAAAATTGAACGCTTCTTGTTGAGATTTTTAGTCAACACGGTTATCATCAACATAAGGCATTTGGAATACCCGCATTTGCGATTTTTTTTATTTTTATTACTTTAATATTATTAATGGTCTGTTTAGGGAAGCTGTATCTTTTTGAAGATGCAGCTATGGAAATGTTGAAGAAGCGTTGTCCAAAAACTGTGGTAAGCTATTATAAAATAATTTTTATTTTAAAAAGTCAGATCATAGCTTTCAAGCAGCCATCGCAGGTAGTCAGATTTGGTGGGAAAACACAACTTTTAACTGCAGTTTTTTGAGAACACAAACAAAATGCAGTTTTGTCAAACAAAAAAAAACTACAGTGTGGCGCCGCACCATCACCTCATCGTCGGCCCAAATGCAACCTAAGAGTATCAGTCTTGTTAACTTCAAACTTTTTAGGGAGGAGAATTATTGTGAAATGACACTTATACCCCTGATTTTTCTTTGTACTTTGATCAGTCAATTTAGCTCGATAGACTCCCAATTGATTGGTCTTTGGCGGGTTATTTTTTGCTTGTTAAACTCGATAGCCCCCCTTACATTTAATGCCATAGTCAGGTATCCCTGAGTAGCCGTGCAAGCACTGAATGTCATACCAGTGCAGATCATAACAAGCCTTGAAATGTGCTTGGATAAATGTTAGACTTCAACACTCATTTTCTTTTTATGCTTTTGGGTGGAAGATAAAGGGCGTTTAGAATGACTTTTTTCACCTTATTCTCTCTCCTATGGTGCTTCCTCTTGGACTTCATCTGAATGAGCATATTTAGGCTCATCCAAATTCTTGTGGAAGTCCTATGTTGTCGCCCAGTCATTGGATTTTGTAACCACAATAACTAGAAACATAGAATCAAGTTTTTCTTCTAGCTCAAGGTCTATGCCAGAAATTCTAAATTTTTTTTGTATTGAACATGACCTAAAATTGATAAATTTGTAGTTCAATTAATATGAAAATATAAAAAATTCATATAACATTTTTTACTTACTAAAATTTTTTCTCACCGAGAAACATAGAATCAAGTTTCTCCTCTAGCTCAAGGTCTATATCAGAAATCTTAACTGTTTTTGCATTAGGTAGAACCTACAATTGATAAAATTGTAGCTAAATTAATATGACAATAGAAAGAGTTCATATAACATTTTTCACTTACTGAATTCTTTTCTCTCCACTACTCATTTGATGCATCAACTACTTTCTTAACATGGTTCTAATCTAATCCAGTTGCCCCTCTTTAACTCCTTTCACAATTTTGAATCTTTTTTGAGTTGATTTTATTTGTTCTTTAATTGAATTTTATCATACAATCTTTTTGTTTTTTCATAGAAGATTTTTGTTATATTTTGCCAGCCTTCTTTGGTGAAGTGTGTCTATTGCCATTTTCTATCTCCTTCAAGCATAAATCGCATACTATAATTTTTACCTCCTCCTTCCAAATGACCGATATACCACATTTGTTTCTCAATTTGATGTATCATGAAGATAAAAAAAAAATTTGGAGAAAATTATATAATTTAGCTAATAACTAAAAAATTAATTGAAAAAACTGAAACAAAATTTAAAGAAGACAAAATAAATTAGAGCTTTATTAAAGATTGCTCTATCTAGGATCACTCAGTGCATTCAATAATAAGATAAACTATGTCATGCAGGCTTTAATGCAGGCTTTAAGATCAAGTAATATATGTGGTTAATTGTATCATACAGAGTTTAAGACCGGGTAGAATTTGTAGCTAATTGTGTTATGTATGATTTAATATTAGATAGTATCTGTAGTTAACTGTGTCATATGTGCTCTATGATTAGTTAGTATTTATGATTAAATGTGTCATGTGTGCTTTAAGACCAGATAATATGTGGTTAATTGTGGTTGCAAATAAGTGGGGACAATTATATGAATCACAGTTGGTGATCGACTGAGCTCTTTTTTCTTTTTTTTCTTCCATCATTGTTTTACATAATATTATTAAAACCAATGTTATCAAAACCCACATTACATATATAAATGCATAATAGTTGACTTGTTTGTATGCAAACCATCACAGCTAGCAAAACCTAAACCAGAGAATCCCCAACCACAACTAACCAAACCGAGCAACCCCAATCATTTTTTCTTTTTTTTTTCCATCATTGTTTTACATAATATTATTAAAACCAATGTTATCAAAACCCAGATTACATATATAAATGCATAATAGTTGACTTGTTTGCATGCAAACCATCACAGTTAGCAAAACCTAAACCAGAGAATCCCCAACCACAACTAACCAAACCACAACCAGAGCAACCCCAATCATAGCCAATATAACCCGAACCATAGCCAACATAACCCCAACCAAAGCAATCCCAATCACAACCAACAAAGACCACATAACTCAAACTGTAGCCTATATAACCCCAACCCAACCAACAAAACTGTTTCCGTTCATTTTTCTCTTTTTTATTTTAAAAGGAGTCGCCAGCTTGTCGATCGTCGTATACTTCCCCCATTCGAATAAATCTCCCTTCCGAACCATATAAATGATTCGAAGAGGAGATGAATCGAATAAAAAGGGACATACGACAAAGTGACAAACAAGAGAAAAAATAAAACGTGGAGAGTCTACGT
>NW_018165351.1:53713-60576 GCF_001263595.1 Phalaenopsis equestris
ATAAGAAAATACTTGATAATAAAATAGAAAATATTGTTTTTTAAATATTTTTGATACTTTAAAGAAAAAGTTCAAATTTAATATAGTTTTGTGTAGATTTCATATTAATTTTTTTAGATGAGTTGACTCACGATAACAAGTCGGGTCGTGACCAGCTTTAGCTTGGCTGATTAGCTCATTGAAATCGGTTCACGAGCCACTTATTAAGCCGTGCTCGAGTTGACGCACCAATCGATTTGACTCACTCACACCCTTATATTACACCGTATTACTAGCACCCATTACATTACAACACGCCACTCCTATCCTCCATAATCACCTTAATCTGGCTTATCTTACCGACTACCATGCATTCTCTATACAAAGCCTCACAACTATCTCTGCACATTCTATTTTGCTCCGTTGGCCAGACTTGTTATTCTCATCCCTATCCAAATTTTTACTAGTATCAAATCCCCCCATCAAATACCAACTGTTAGGTCAAATACATCGTACATCAAAAACATATCAGCACGAATCACATATATCTCATGGATGGCATAGGAGGTGGTGTGGCCCTCATGGCCTACCAAGAGAAGGGACAGGACCGCGTGTTCAACCAGCTGTATCAAGTGCTGTGAAGACGATGCGCCTCAGACAGATGAGAAATAAGAAAATACTTGATAATAAAATAGAAAATATTATTTTTTAAATATTTTTGATACATTAAAGAAAAAGTTCAAATTTAATATAATTTTGTGTAGATTTCATATTAATTTTTTTTTTAGTTGACTCGGCTCACGGGATAACAAGTCGGGTCGTGACTAGCTTTAGCTTGGCTGGTTAGCTCATCGAAATCGGTTCACGAGCCACTTATTAAACTGTGCTCGAGTTGACGCATCAGTCGGTTTGACTCACTCACACCCTTATATCACATATATCTCATGTATGGCATAAAAGGTGGCGTGGCCCTCATGGCCTACCAAGAGAAGCACGGGACCGCGTATCAAGTGCTGTGAAGACGATGCACCTCAGACGGATGATGTGTATATTACTCCTAAAGAATCCATCTACCCAGGTTTGCTCGGACAAACCTTTCGTTTCAAAACTCGGGTATATAGAGAAAGTGAGCGGATCTTTCAGTTTCAAAGCGGTATATATTGAGCTTCGGCAAGTAGCAGACCTGAGGGCCGCCCGGCTATACTCATGGGTCCAACAGGCAATATTTATGCACAGACTAAAATACCCGTCTTCCGGATATATTTGGATTCAATATATATATACATATATATATAAAGGGTAGTAAAAACATGCCAGGCCTATCCACCACAGTACAAAATGGATAGTTTACATAAATACCATACAATTCCTTCGTATTTACATATCTAACGCCTAAAACTTGATATTTATATTTATAGCACTGGTGTCATGCATCCATGCATGTAAAAGAGTGCTTCACTTTTAGCAAGGTAATATCAGTGATATTTTTTTATATGATATTAAATATCAGTCTGTTATATATGTAAATATGGAAGTTTATGTGTTAGATATGTAAATACATAAAGAAATGTGCCGGCATGTATGTAAATGCCCCTAAAGAAAATCATGAATGACCAGTGACATCATATCTAGAAATAAGTCTTGGGTCGATAAACTTCAACCATGAGAACTTTCGGTGTGGGAGGAAATGTCCAATCACCAGGTTGCCATCACTATAACCATTAACAATATATAAGTTAAATAAATCTTCATTATCTAAAAAAAAGATAGTTATGTCCAAAAAAGGAGTAATCAAACTTTTATAATACTGATTTGGATAAAAAGAAATATAATAAACATGAAACAACCTACCATCATGTTAAATATTGCATACGTGGAGTGCACAAGGTGTTCAAAAATTTCCTTAACACATTTTTTGAGACAATTGTTTTATAAACTTGAATTTAGAACCCAATATCCAAATTTATTTCAACACTAATTAGAAATATAAATGAGATAAGCTAGGGAGGTTATTGGGTTAATTTCATGAATTTAGATGGTAATATCAAAGGAATTTTGCAAGAAATGCAGGGATTTGAGAAAATTATGTGTTTAGCATAAATAATTATATATACAATATAAAAAATGAATGAATTTGAAATTTACACTGTAATTCATTTTGACCAAGTTTGAATTACACCATACATGTAAAAATGCTACAAGCAAGCCGCCGTTGTTGCCGCTGTCGCTGCGGTCACCCTCTGTCCCCACCCGCTTAATTTGAATTACACAATTCATGAGTACTAAAAATGATCATTCCATCAATTATAGAAACTAAATATGTGTAGTTGTCACTTAAGCCAAGATGATTGGGCTCAAATTTTATTTGAAGGAAGAGAACAAGCAATAAGAAGACACCAAACTTTTTATAAAAACAAAAGTATCATTTATTTTGTAAAGAATATTGCCTTCTACTCCTTAACAAAGCACATATAACTTCAAAATTTCTAGATCTACAATTTACTTGAAGGAGATGTCATACAACTTAAAAAAATCAAAAAGATAAAATCTTGATGATTTGCTCACTCATAAACGTGACGCACACAAAAAAACTGAGGCATTTTGAACCCTTATATTGCCTTCATGAATAATGATTTGAATGTGCTATGCAAAAATGTAACTTGGATATTGACCACTAATAAAATTTCCAAATGGAAGGTCATTATATTAATGAAACCAAATTTTCTCTTGATCGGATCTGCTTAACAGATCGATTGAAGAGGAAACTTTCATTTGAATTCTTGCAGTAATAAGGAAAAAAGTAGATAAAAAATAGTCTTTTCTCCATATCTAACCTCCATCTTTGTTTTCTAAGTGAAAACTAATATTTCTAATCTTTATTTCCAAGTTTATAAGAAATGTTATTACTGTGACCAATCAGCATGATTCAATACTGCTCGGTCCTAACAGAGCTTAACACACACAGCATTTAAAACCAAATCTTTAATCTCATAAAATAACATTATGTTGCAAATTTAACATATGCATATAAGTTGAACAAGTGAATATTCTTTCAATAAAAGAGACATATTGAAAGTTCAATCACAAATAAATGTTTGAAATCACCTCTGTTGTTATTCCTCAGCTCTTCTCTAATCTAATTCTTTCGCTGCCATTAACCAGGAACCTGAGAGCCAACTCATAAGAAGAAAAGATAGCTCCATTGACAACAAACGCTCTCGTGACCGCAGTTCCCAATCCACGCCACAACACCGAATAGCCTTCTCTTTCGAAAACAATCGATGATTCCATCGTATTTCGGCCACGCCTGACTTCCTCTCGGCTGGGACTGAGCCTGAAGTCTGGACTTCACCACATCCAAAGGATAACAACACACCCAGCTTGCAACTCCGGCCAGTCCTCCAGCAACGAGCATTGTGCTGAGGCTTTCATTGGCCCACTTTCGACAGCCGGGGTGCATTAGTTCCCTCGCATATTCGTAAGTCCAGAAGTAAACACCGTGAGCAGGAGCATCTCTGAGAATGGTGATCGTGAAGCCTCGGTAGATTCCTGGCAGGCCTTCGCTTTTTATGATTCTCTTGGCAATAGTCAATGGCCCCACGGAATCCTCTCGGCGATGATGGCGGCGGTCCATTGTCTGCAGCTGAAGTCTGATCTTTACTAGTTCTACGGGACTTAGTAGTAAACTTTGTAGGGCACCAGTTCCGAAGCCGCCGAGTGCAACACTTTTGTAGGAAGGAGGATCATTATTCTTGTCTGAATCACAAGCTCTTGATAACACCGCGTATACTTGGAAAACCATAGCATTCTGCATTCGAGAGGAAGATATTGATTAAACTGTGTGTGTGTGTTAAACTGGGACATCAATATCATGCAAGACTTGGAATGCATACTATCCTGAATATAAAAACTCATGAGAAATAAACCATAAACCACAAAATTATAGTTATTCTCAACAACATGACTGAAAATGGTTGAAAAAATATTGTATCAAAGTTTCAGGTCCAGTTAAAAATTTAGAAAAAACAAAGCAAAATGATAGTGGACGGTTCAAGGGTGAATCAAGGAACAATATTGAGTAGGGGGAATACAACATAATTAAGGGGCATTTACATGCATATCACCGAATTCCTATGTATTTTCATATCCAAGAGCTAAACTTGTTACATTAATACCACCCAAATCATCCATATCACATTAAAAACACCACCATTTTAACTTTAAAAAAGTGAAATACACCTTTTCATGCATAGGTAAGGTGGCTTGTAGTAAATTTGAAGTTTAGGTGTTAGATATATAAATACATATGAATTGACTGGTATTATCTGAATAGTTCTTTTAGTTGTAACCCCCTACCATCATCTACTTTGGAAACCCTACCTAAGATAAATCCTACTGTGTAAAATATAATGCCTATTATTAGAGAATCTAAGCACACTGGATCACAAAGATAACTCAAAAATCACTGTGATATTCTATTAGATTCTGTTGAAGCAGTTCCTGTTATTTTATTTGTATGGATAGATTCCTTTCTCCATGTCCACCTCCAGGTTACAGGAAACATGGATTAATTAAGCAAAATGATTTATTTATATGCAATTGTTTATCATAATAACCAGAAGTAAGTTGGTTGACAGGATTGAAGTGGTTCCAATCAATAGGAGTATGAAATTCAATAATTAAAGGAAGGATATTTTTTGAAAATCAAAATGAAAAAAAAAAAAAAAAAGAATTCATCGAGAATCAACTGGCACAACAGATCAAAAAGAGTTTTAATTTGTTTATCACACAGCAGATCATCCAATCATCAATAAAATGTGTTTAGTAAAAAAGAAAATAAAATGGAACCTCCAAAAATTCGTATAAATCTTGATTTAAAAAAGGAATATAAATTTATTCTTTTTAAATCCAAGCGTATGCATCTTCCTTCCTAACATGTATGTAGGGTTGTTAACGATCTGATTTCGAGCTGAGCTGCAATCCAAAATTTTGGCTCATTGCTCGGCTCATTTATTTCAAAAATTCGTATAAATCTTGATTTAAAAAAGGAATATAAATTTATTCTTTTTCAATCCGAGCGTATGCATCTTCCTCCGATTTCGAGTTGAGCTGCAATCCAAAATTTTGGCTCATTGCTCGACTCATTTATTTCGACCCGAGCCAAAATTCAAATCAATTTTCGAGCTATCAACGATCTTCAAGCTAAATTTACAGCCCGATATGTATGCCAAATTCATTAAAATGTAGATTCATTCTTTCATTCATTTGAACCCCTAATAAAAAAAATAAGATGGTTTCTTTCTTCTCTATTTGTCTCTACTCAAATCCTTTGTTTTCTTTCCTGAACTCCTAACTACAGTGTTAGTTTCAGTAGAGAGGATATGAAATCAAAAGATACTCTGCTGCACTTCAAAATAATCTCACATATAAAATCTATAAATATTTGAATTTGATGGCGTTACATCAAATCTATACTACTGATTTGATTATTTCTGCTGCTATCGCAACAATATGTTTCTGTTTTCCGGCTTTTGGAATAAAAAAAGTAACTTAAATATTATATTAGAAGAACCCCTGATCGAAAGTTAAACATAAAACCGATCAATAAAGTACCCGAAGATTCCTCAAGGGGATCAAGTCAATCCAGATTTGAAAAAACACATTTAAAATTCGATAAAACTTCATGAAATCCCAATCATCCACTCCGCCTCCGATCCCGATCGCTTTCCATAAGTACCCTAAACAGAAATCAATCACCAAAAAAGAAACCCACCTGGAAGGCGACCGAAGCCAAGGGGGCCGTCATGCCGCGATAGAAAGCAGCAGGACCCTCGGAGCGCAGAATGGATCGAAACAGGGCGGTAGCGGAAGGTCGGCGAACATCGCTCGCCGGCGCGGCGGGCTGCTGTATGCGCACTCGCAGCGTATCGAAGGGATATCCGGCGACAACACCAGCCATCCCTCCGAGTCCTCCGGCCACGAACTCCCTTCCCCAGCTGTTCGCCAAGAATTCCGGCCAGAAATCCATCGCCGATCCAACATTCCCTTCCAAGGCGGCTAAACCCTAGATCGCAATGCCACGATATCTTTCCCCCGGCTTGCTGCTATTTGCCTAGACTTCTTATGATGGCGTAATGAGGAAGGAGAGTCTTCTCGGACTGAAACTCTGCCAAAAGTAGAGTGAGTGTACGGGTAGAGCAAGTTTCTGGTTTTTTCTGTCGTATTTGTAGAGATTTGGTGCGGCGTGTGGGAGGGCGAGGGTGGCGGAAGATTGACGACGACAGCGGCGGATAAACAGGAGGATATGGTAATATTCTTAATATAACCCCTGAAACATTATTATTTACAAATCTGACACTCTCTTTCATTCCTTTTTCAATTTCTCATTTGAATTTCCAAATTTATGATAAAATCTATCTCCTCTTTTTCATTTCACATTTTCAATATTTTTATCCTTCATTAATAAATATCAATGTTTTGGAGGGTATATATGTAATTTTACTTCCATTTTTATGTAGATCACCCCATACCTTGTATTTGGCCAAGATAGGGTGGTTGATATATGTAAAAATACATGATATATTTAGTTTAGGGGCTTTTACATAAACACCCAATATTTTTAGTATATTTATATATCTAACACCTAAGTTTTTTATTTAGTTTACATGCAAGATAGTGGGAAAAATTATTACGTCCGAAAGTTCGGGTGTAGAAATACGTTTAGAATCCAATGAATCACCTCCACATGGAGCTAACAGAAAAAAACTCATTTTATTGTGATTTGGTCTGATAATATAGAGGAATATTCATCCTGTGTTATTCCACATTATTCAGGTGCTATTATGGTGGTATTGATTTGTTATTGTGTTTTTATAATACCAGAA
>NW_018165352.1:0-281 GCF_001263595.1 Phalaenopsis equestris
TGTTCACTAATTGTACTGCTAAAAGCCAATCCAACCCCTCTTTTTAATTTTTTAAAAGCTTTGTTTATGTGTAGGATCCATACCTGGTCGTCGTTTATGTTTTCATCACTTAATTTGACTGCCTCAGAAAAATCCATCAAGAAATCTATGATCTCCTATGCTTTGATTGTCATTTGAGGCAATAGAAGATGTCAAATTTGCTAAGTTCAACATCCCACTTAAGGTGCCAATCAGAATATTGACCGACTTTTTGTAAATCGACAACTACAAGAATTTGATGG
>NW_018165352.1:381-585 GCF_001263595.1 Phalaenopsis equestris
AACATCTCAAATCTTTCTTGAACATAATCTAATTTCATTCTCTAATTTTTCCAGGATAATTTCATCATTCTCTTCAATTTGTTTTTCAAAATGCTCTTCTTTTTTAAAATGCTTTTTATCTTCAAAATGTTGTTTAAAATAATTGTTTAGTAGATGTTCAATAATTTCCATACGAAAACATTCATTATCTCTTTCAACAGCAGG
>NW_018165352.1:3748-4214 GCF_001263595.1 Phalaenopsis equestris
AATCTCGAGACAAGGAGAAAGACAGAGAAAACTACTCAGAACTCATGAGGAAAACACAACAAAACTCAGAATTCATAAATAAAATTAAAGTCATACAAACTACAACAAGTAAATAACTTATCTCTAAATTCTCCCCAAGAACACTCCTCGAAGTTCCTCTGAATGTCTTTCTTTCTCTACAGCACACAGAATTCCTCTTTGAAGTAGCAAGGAGGAAGAAATCTCTCACTTTCCCTCCACTCTTACAATTTCTCGAAGAAATCCTCACAAGTGTTACACACTAATGGAACCTCTCTAACCTCTAGGGCCTTTCTAACGTCCAAGACCTTCCAAGATCTCCAGGACCTCTTAATTTTTGGCTAAAATGTTCTTTTAAAGTTGTGGATGAGCTTTCCCAAGAGTTGCCTAAGCATCCCTTCAAAATTTGGCCTTATCCAAAGCTTGAGTAGGCATAACCGTCGATCTC
>NW_018165352.1:4254-8690 GCF_001263595.1 Phalaenopsis equestris
GGCGCCGTCGGTGGGCTTCGGAACAATTTTGTCCTGTAGTCTCGGGAAAAACTCGCCGTCGGCGGGGTCGAGGGCGGCGTCGGCGGCCTAGTTCAAATCTTCACATTTTGGTCCTTTTCGCTCCAAATTCGCTCCTTTTTTGTATTTTTTTGCTCCAATGACCCTAATTCATCATTCCTGCAACAAAACATCAAAAAAATCTTTCTTTAAAGTGAAATATCATTAAAAACAGTATAAAATAGGTATAAAAATCTCAACATATTTTCCTTTTGTCAAATATTCAAGTTGTGTTGAAATGAACTTCAATGAATGGTCTGTGATGACCTAAATTGGGTGCATTTAGAAATATGGTCAGAGCCTGCAAATAGAAACAACCAAAGTAAAAGTTAATAGTTCCATTATAGGATACTTGATTTTGGTGCATCTGAGGACTCAACATGTGTAGTAGACTGAATATTACTTCATTTTCTCCTCTCTAAAGAGCACTGAATTAACTTCCTCTGATCTGACTCCTAAGTACATGAAAATTTCTTCATTTGGTTTTGGGCTTTGGAGGAGAAGTGGAGATGTCAGAGAATTCTTCGGACCCCTGAACGTCTACTCGCAATCGTATGACCATTCAAAATGTTTGCTTTTCCTTAGTTCCATAAAGAAAGTTGCACACTTTTCACTCAATTTTAAGATAAAATGGTCTAGCCTAGTTATCTTGTCTGTCAATTCCTGAACTTCTTTCATGTTTCGAGTGGGTGACATATCCGTCAAAACAATTAATTTCTCCAGATTTGTTCTTATGACTTCAGGGGTTAAGAGATTATCAAGGAACTTTTCTGTTGAGGCCTTAAAGATGCATTTTAGTGGGTTTAATCTCATTTTATATTTTCTAGAGGTTGAAAATGTTTCTTTTAAGTCATTAAAGTGTTATTTTGTTGATCGACTCTTTACCAACACATAATTAAACATACACTTCAATATTTTTCTCTTTCTGATCAGAAAATATTACATCCATAAGATGTTGTTATGTAGCTCCAACATTCTTAAGCCTACAAAGCATTACATCAAAACAAAACACACCTTTGATAGTAATAAAATATATTATTTTTTGCATCGACTAGATGCATTTTAATCTGGGGGTAGCCAGAGTATGCATTGAGGAGACTCATTACTAAATAACTGTTCACCACATCAACCAGTGTTTCTATGTTTGGCAAAGGATAGTTGTCCTTAAGAAAAGCATTGCTTAGTTTGTTAAATCTATGCATATCCTCATTTGTCGTTTGATTTTTACACCATCACGACATTAGAGACCTGGATTGGATACTGGACCTCTCTGACGTAGTCAGCCACATTCAACTTTCTTAATTCCTGGAAAAAATGGCCCAACTAAGGTTCTTGATGATGATCAAATTTTCAACTGCAGCGATTGGACTATTGGATTGATGCTCAAATGATGACATGCCACATCAATTGGTTTACTGGGTATTTCCGTTGTTATCCAAGAGAAAACATCTGGATGCTCGAGGAGAGTTTAGATCAGCATGCTTCTGTATCCTGCATTAGAACAATCAATTATTAGGAAAATTTTACCATGCTCCTCAGATAATGTTGGTATATCAAGGATGGTCTCTATGGTCTTGATACCCCTTCTCTTTGATTTGTATATCGAGTGGATCCTGTTCTACATTGGTGACTGCTCAAAGATAATACATTTGTGATTGCTATAAATTTTCTTGAGCCGTTATAATCTTCCCACCAATCAAAAATTTCACAGCTACATGATAAGTTGGAGCTATTTCTCAATAAATGTTTAGTAGCGGCCATTCGAAAATGGTGTTATATGTTGTTGGTAATTCAACTACTAGGTAGTCTTCCGTGTTGTTGAACTATTTCCTCTGCTCGCCCCAAGAAACGCATTAGGCAATGACCCACAAGACTTCTTTCCGCTAACCAGAGAAGCCAAATTGTAGACCCGCCAATGCAGTCAATTGGTTGGTTTTTAGTCCGATCTTATCGAACACCGCTTTGGAAAGAATTTTGATTGAGCTCCCGATGTCGATAAGAATATTGCCCACCTAGTAGTTGATAACAAGTGTAGTAACGATGATAATGTCATTATAGGGATTTCTTTTTTATGGCAAATCCATGTCGGTGAAGATGATGGGTGATGATTGTTCTTT
Source organism: Phalaenopsis equestris (assembly GCF_001263595.1). NCBI lineage: Eukaryota > Viridiplantae > Streptophyta > Magnoliopsida > Asparagales > Orchidaceae > Phalaenopsis > Phalaenopsis equestris. The sequence continues at coordinate 6,429 of NW_018165352.1, forward strand.
TGGATAAAAGCTATGGAAAGTACCTCCCCTGACCAGAACCTTTTCTTACTGGCCCTATAGGATGACTCTCCTCCAAAAATAACTAAGATGATCCCAATGATGTGTATGGAATTCACTCGAACGGGTTTGTTCGGTACCTCTTCCATTGGTGCATTTTCCTATCACTGAGTATTTGCTCCTACAACAGCAAACTCTAGCTTTTTCGTGCCAATCAAGTCCTTCACTAGACATTGAAGATGCCAGCATTCCTCTGTGTCATGATCATAATCCCGAAGAGGCTGACAATATTTGTTGGGATTCTGGAGGGAAACTCTGAATTTCATAGGTGGCGCCCTCTAGAAATACTCCTTCTGAATGCCCTCCACTAATTCATCCATTAAAACTCTAATGGGGGGAATTCCTTGCATCTCGCTATATAGGTGTGATCGTCATAACATTGAGTAGCTCGCTGGTCAAAATAGAAAATTTGACCTCCCTTATTGTTATTTTTATTTTCTCTCAAGTTTTCACAAGGGGGTCGATTGTTCTCATAATAAGAATGACCAGATGAACATTCATTACTCTTTGCCTTCTAGCTTTCACCTTGGGCAGCTCTTTTATTCGAGCAACGATCGGATGTCTCTACCTTTGACTAAAAGGAGCCAGTGACATACTCCTCGATAGTGATATAATTGTTGGTCCTTTCCAATGGTTCAACCGAAGATTTGGGCTTACATAGACCTAAATCAAACTTGAAGCAGACATCTCTCACTCCTTCAACCAGTGTGGTTTGTGCGATTATCTGTTGCAAAATCTGCACCACCAACATTTCTTTCTGGAAACGAGTAATGTGCATTCTCACCTTGTTTGAGCTACAACAGAACCTGTGTTTTTTTCTTCGGCTTTTAGTCGCTAGCGAAGTGGGCGACAAACACTTTCTTGATATCGATGAAAGAAGGATTACTCTCACTACCACGTTATTAAACCACCTAAGGGACGTCTCTTCTAGCGTGGTTAGGAACAACCGACACTTCATAAAGTCGTTAATTGTCGACATTTTAATCGCTAACTCGAAAGCAGCTAGGTGATCAGTTTGATAAGTATATCCCTTATAAGAATCTAAGTGAGGGGATTAGAACTTAGTCAATGGATCGACTTCCTAAATTTGTCGGAAGAATGGACCCTCTGGAAATGATGTTCGGTGTGCTTCTATCTGCACCGATTGATTCCTCTCCATCATCGTAGATCTAGCATCATCATCATATTGGGAATTTTCTCGCTCTTCAGTTACTATGACTTGTCTCCAACCGCTAGGGGTTGATAGTTATTCTCGGGGTTGAACCCCATGAGGTTGAGTCCTGTGGGACTCTTCTTCCAAGGGTGGTGGTTGATCTAGCCCTTGAGTAATTGTCTCATGAAGGGCATTAAACCGACCAGCCACCTGGTTTGGCAAATCCTGAATTTGTTGTTGCACAAATTCTCGTGTACACTTCATTATGGTAGTAACTCTTTGGCTAGTTTCTCCTGCTTGCAGTGCTCTACTTCTCATGTAGGGCATGTCCATGCTCACGACACCACCTTTTAGGATATTGAATCCCAAATTACCTTTGTGTAGACACATCTCGAGGGTTAGAACATAAACGAATGAAGAAAAAGAGAAAAAGATAGTGTCAACTTGAGAAAATGAGTGTGTAGCCTTTTATTCATAAAATAGTCCCTATTTATAATCATATGAGGCTTAAATTGATAATTACATTAGTACCCTTACTCTCTTATTAGCTAGAGGGTGTATTAGATCTTTTTTTTAGTCATTGAATGATTATTCGAACCACCTCTTTAATACAAATGTCCAAATATAAATAGTCGTGTATATTGAATCTTAAACTTGGCAGCTAATATAATTGACTTTTGTCTCTATTTGATGGCCACCTAAGCCATTACTGATTTTGTAAGCAGTTTGATTCTATCGACTGTTTGTATTTGATGGATCCACTAGTCGGGTGGGCGGATGTGTTGATTAAACTTGTTGTTTTATTTAATTTCAATCGACCGTAGAAATGCTAGTCTGAACTGCTTGTTCCCTCTAAGATTCGTGCTCACATTTTCTTGTATAGTGTATACACATTGAGTGAATAAATTTGATGAATGTGTTAGATCTAATTAATTTTATTCATATTATGTTATTTTTTAAATCAAATTCAAATAAGGAAAATTTACATACATATAATTCAATTTTCATGTATTTAGATATCTAATATCTAAATTCATATATATATATATATA
>NW_018165352.1:8716-34147 GCF_001263595.1 Phalaenopsis equestris
ATGTTATATATATATATATATATATATATATATAATTCATGAAAATTTTGTATTTGAAAAGTTTTTAAAAAAAAATTTTATGTGATTGGATAGATTTGAGTGATATAAATATAAAAAAAATAAAAAGACACATAATTAATTCAACGAGTACATAAAGGTTACGATTCAATGGAGGAATGGCTTCAATCGGCGGCAATGGCGACTCTGACTTCTGAAGGTTGTTGGTAGGTACATTCAATGGAGGAATAGCTTCAATCGGCGGCAATGGCGACTCTGCAACCAACCAGCCTTCCGGCAACAACCCTTCTCCATCCGGTTGGTGGAAGAATGAGACGCACACCAGAAAGAAAAGTTGGAAGAAAAATAGCTAAGAAGACTTTCTATGCCCTACAAAATCGACCCGATCCCCTCTTCTCACTTCCGGCAATCTCTTCCTATTTCTTTCTCACTTACTCCACCCCCAACCTTGCATCCCTTCTCCCATGGAGGCCAGCTCCGGTCTGGTCGCCGGTTCTCACAACCGCAATGAGCTCGTGCTGATTCGAGGGCATGAAGAGGTAAGGAAGGATCTTCATTGGACTGTTTTGAAGTTTTATTTAGCTAAATCTGAGTTTTGTGATTTTGCAGCGGAAGCAAATTAGGGCGCTGAATGGTCAAGTGTGTGAGATTTGTGGGGATGAAGTAGGGCTGACGGTGGATGGAGATCTGTTTGTAGCCTGTAATGAGTGTGGATTTCCGGTTTGTCGGCCGTGCTATGAGTATGAGCGGAGAGAGGGCAGCCAGCTCTGCCCTCAGTGCAAAACTAGGTACAAGCGTATCAAGGGTGAGTGGCTTTGTTTTATTTATTTTGTTTTTAAGTAAGATTTACATGGATATCACTTAATTAGAATGCATTTACATATCTAACATCTAATCTTTAATTTTTAAATATTTGTCGATTTACCTATGCATGAAAAGATTTATTTCACCTTTTGAAAGTTACAATATTGATATCTTTTTATGTGATATGAAAGTTTTGGGTAGTATAAATGCATCAAGTAAGGTTTATGTGTTAGATATGCAAACTCATTGGAATTGGGCGGTATGTTTGTAAATGTCCCAAAGTTAAAATGGTGGTAGTTTTTATGTGATATGAAAATTTTGGGTGGTATAAATATAAAAAATAAAATTTTAGTGTTATTTATGTAAATAAATAAGAATTAGGTGGCATGTATGTAAATGCCCCTTTTTTATTCTTATTTTTTGTTGAATTATGAAAGGTTTTGTAGAACTGCAGTTACAAAATCGTTAGCATGGATCTAAATTATGTATATACTTGGAATGGGCTGGTTGTTATCCTATTTTAGGCAGAATTTAGGGTTTGTTTAGGTTGCTGCAATTTTATGTTAAAGTAGTTGGAAACATCGTTGTGTAGAAAGTAGATTTTTATTCAAATTTGTTGTTGGAATTACTAGTTTTTCTCTTGCAAAAAATTAGGAAAAAGAAAACGATGTCTCATACGACATAAATTTTTGAAAAGAAGACAATTGTGGAAAATAGAATGATGACAATTTTGCTTAAATTTTGCCAAAATAGAATTTTGGGGATTTTAAAGGTCCAATTAGGACCATCTTACTTTTTTATAAAAACAATAAGGTATTGTGGGGTAGTATATATTTTAGTAAGTTATTGTTTGTATGTGTTGCATAATTTCTTCCTTTTAAGAAAATCAAACAATGACATTATTTATTGTCATCATATTCTAGCATATATGAATGTATAAAGCTATTTCTAATCATAAAAATTTATGTTTAACAACAAAATGTCGTAGCTAAATAGAACTTTGGCAATGATAAAAAAGATAATCAGTGTCATTGTTATTATAAATGAACCCTAAATCCTACAATCTTGATAAAGTCTATTTTACCCCTATATTAGTTAAATTCTAGATTTCTTAAATCTCATTATTTATAGTTTTTAAAGGATTAACGGAATTTTTTTTTCTCATAAATATTAAATGCTGAATAAAGAGTCAAATAACTTATTATTTAAAAAGATTTATCAATTAACTTGCCAAATAATGTTTCTATTTTAACCTTCTCAAGATCTATTAAATCTAGATTTACAGGATTTACTAAATCCTATGGCATTTGAAAGTTTTGCCATCCTTTTGAATAACTAAAGACAATACCATGCGAGTTACTACTCTTTTGGTTAGAAAAACAAACTATATGGTTGAGTTTAAAATGGGAAAAGGGACAAGGTATTTAAAATATTTAAAGAATAAGAGATGAGGTTGTCGCTTTAATAAAGAAAATTGAGAATAAATGACCAATAATCAAATAAGATAGCCTCAATTAATATTTTATTGAAGTTGGTAAGCTTTGAACATTCCTAGAGAAATAACTGAACAACTCGTAGTTGGGGCCTAGAACATTGATAAGGTTGTCTATATTATAATATGAAGTTAAAGATTTCAAAACACGAAAATAATAAGTTATATATTGCATTTACATATATACCTCTCAATTCCTATCTATTTACATATCTAACAACTAAATTTTATTTTTTGCATTTATACCACCGAAATTTTTGATAGCACATAAAAGATACCACCTTTTTAACTTTTAAAAAAATAAATACATCTTTTCGTGCATATAAGGTGTTATGTATGTAAAAACTGAAGGTTATGTGTTAGATATGCAAATACATAGAAATTGAGTGGTAAGCATGTAAATCTTCCAAATATTATTTCTTCAATGCAAGGTTAAAACAAGGAATTGGCTAACTTGAGTTTGAATTGAAAAAGGGAGCCCGAGAGTGGAGGGCGATGATGAAGAAGAAGATATAGATGATTTGGATCATGAATTCAACATAGAAGATGAGCAAAACAAGAAACAAATTCAACATATGTCGCCACCACCGGCAGCTAAGCTCACTGCAGAAGCTATGCTCCATGGAAAGATGAGCTATGGGAGAGGCCCTGAGGATGGGGACAATGAAACACCTCAGTTTCCTCCTATCATCACTGGCAACCGTTCTCGAACGGTAATAAAATATTGGGAAATTTATATACCTAGCACACAATTCTTATATATTTACATATCTCACACCTAAACTTTCATATTTACATGCATAACACTTTGGTGCTTTAAACCACTTTTATAATAGTGTTATTTTTGATGTGATATTCAAGATTTGAGTGTTGTGTGTAAATATGTAAGTTTAGGTGTGAGAAATGTAAAATACATTAGAATTGTGTGATATCTTTTTACATGCCCCTAAAATATACTTAGTGTCAGAAACATTCATTTCCTTCAAACAGATCTTTATTCTCTGATTTTTTATATTCTTCAGGTCAGCGGTGAATTCCCCATATCCAATGGCCACAGTCATGGAGATTTCCCATCATCCTTACACAAGCGTGTTCATCCATATCCTGTCTCAGAACCTGGTAAGTTTTCCTAATACTACGGTGAATGATTCTTTTTAACTTGGGAAATTTACATACTTAGCACCCAATTTTTATTTATTTACATATCTCACACCTCTCACACCTAAACTTTCACATCTAAACTTTCACATTTACACACATAGCATTTTGGTGCTTTAAACCTATGCTTGAAAAGATGTATTACCTTTTCATGCATAGGTTTAAATCACCAAAGTACTATGTGTGTAAATATGAAAGTTTAGGTGTGAGATATGTAAATACATAAGATTTGTATGCTAGTATTTAAATGCCTCTTTTAACTTCTTACTTGAAGAAAAGATACTGAATGGGAGGAATGGGATCTCTTTACTCTCAGGGAGCGAAAGGTGGGATGAGAAGAAAGATGGAGGGTGGAGAGACAGAATGGATGAGTGGAAATCGAAGCAAGGGTTTCTCGGAGGAGATCCTGAAGATATTGATCCGGACATGCCAATGTTATTTGCTTCTCTGCATCCAAATTTTGTTCAACATATTTATATATCCGAAGATTTGCATACATACCGCTCAATTCCTATATACTTACAGATCTAACACCTAAACTTCAATTTTTACATATATGCCGCCCTACCTATGCATGAAAATGTTTCAACTTTTAGAAGTTAAAATGATGGTATTTTTTATATGATATGAAAGATTTGAGTGGTATAAATGTAAAAAAAAACAGGAAAAATCAAAGTTTTGGTGTTAGATATGCCAATACATGTGGTATGTATTTAATTGCCCCTGTTAAACAAATGATGCTCGAGATTGTTTTTACCTAAGATAAATTAAAATTATGAGTCATACAATGAAGATATGTGGTAGAGAAATGGAACATGTTTAGAAAAATTGCATCAATTAGGGAAGATAATTTTGATTTCTTTCTAGAATGATCTCTGATAAAAATGATTTTTTTTAAGACAATTAGGAGAGAATTATAAAGGATCTATTGATGACTATAAGTGTAATATCAAAATTTAGGTGTTAGATAGGTAAATGCATGAGAATCATGTGGTATGTATGTAAATGTCCCAAAAAATGGGGCATTTACATTCATACCACACAATTCTTATATATTTACATATCTAACACCTAAGTATTCATATATGCATCCATACCAATAAAATCTTTAAAATCATATAAGAAATAAGCACCATCTTTTTAAAAGTGAAATGTCTTTTTCATGCATAGTTTTGTGACACTAAGGTGTTATAAGTGTAAATTTCAAACTATGGGTTTTAGATATGTAAATAAATAAGAATCGTGTGGTATGTATGCAAATTTCCAAAAACAATAAATAAAACACTTGTTACTGACATGAAATGAAATTTAAATGCTTTCAGTGTGGATGAGGCAAGGCAGCCTTTATCGAGGAAGGTTCCGATTGCTTCAAGCAAAATCAATCCTTATAGAATGGTGATTGTGCTTCGTCTGGTCGTTCTCGCATTTTTCCTCCGTTATAGAATTCTTCATCCAGTTCATGATGCCTATGGGCTTTGGCTCACTTCTGTCATCTGTGAAATCTGGTTTGCCATCTCATGGATTCTCGATCAGTTCCCTAAATGGTTTCCGATCGATCGAGAGACTTATTTGGACCGCCTCTCTCTAAGGTGAAGGAAATTTTTGAGGCAAAAATGTCTTTTTTCTAATTTATTCTCAAGGAAATTATTATTAGGAGATGCACAAAACTAAATTTAAACACACACACACATGCACAAAAAGTTTAATTACATACCACTCAATTCCTATGTATTTACATAGCTAACACCTAACACCTAACTTTTAACTTTTACATATATGCCATCTTACTTCTGCAAGAAAAGGATTATTTATACTTTCTAGAAGTTAAAGTGATGGTATTTTTGATGTGATATGGGAGATTTGGGTGGTATAAATGTAGAAGGTAATGTTTAGTTGTTAGATATGTAAATACATAGTAATTTGGTAGTATGCATGTAAATGTTAAAATAGGGATATTTTTTACATATTACCACTTTATATATTCATTAAAAGATGTATTTCACTTTTTAAAAGTTAAAATTTCACTTTTTAAAAGTTTAAAATAGTGGTATTTATTATGTGATATGAAAGATTTGGGTGTTATAAATGTGAAAGGCAAAGTTTAGGTGCTAGATATGTAAATACATGACAATTGAGTGGTATGTATGTAAATGCCCCTAATTTTATTTTAAATTATTAAAAATATTTTATATTTTGTATCGCATGCTTTCATATTCTTTTTTACTATAATTGTTCATTCTAATTGTCATTTTATTATAACACTAGGTTTAATCATTATTATTTTTTGTCTTTCATAATAAACACTTTAGCTCCTTAGCCAGCTCAAATTTATAGAATTGAGCTAGAGCATGAACTCGCTTAATTAATCAAAATCAAACTCAAGACGAGGGTGGCTCGAGTTCAACTTGACTCGTTTACTAAAGCATGAAAAATATTGTGGATGATCCATATGTGTGGATAGGGTTTACTCGAGTTGTATTCGTGGTGTACATCCCTAATTCACATGTACGGATGATCGCACTTTTAATATTTTTTTCCCAAAGCAAAGACCACAGAAACATGAAAACAATAAATCTATATTGTACTAAATCTTGCAGATATGAGATGGAAGGGGAGCCCTCAATGCTATCTCCTGTCGACATTTTTGTCAGCACTGTTGACCCATTGAAAGAACCTCCTTTGGTCACCGCTAACACCGTGCTTTCAATCCTAGCAGTGGACTATCCAGTGGACAAGGTCTCATGCTATGTTTCAGACGATGGTGCTTCCATGCTCACGTTTGAAGCACTCTCAGAAGCCGCCGAGTTCGCTCGGAAGTGGGTTCCTTTCTGTAAGAAGTTCAATATCGAACCTCGGGCTCCTGAGATGTATTTCTATCTCAAGGTTGATTACCTCAAGGATAAGGTGCAACCAAACTTCGTCAAGGAAAGGCGGGCCATGAAGGTTCTCATTCATAACTTTAATAGTTTTAATGTTTTATTCTCATAATGAATTTTAAATTATCCTTACTCACAATTCTTATTTATTTACATAGTTTACACCTAAACCTTCATATTTACATAAATAGCACTTTAGTGCTTTAAACTTAAACTCATGCATGAAAAGTTGTATCACTTTTAAAATAGTGATAATAGTGCTAATTTTTTATGTGATATTAAATGTGATATTAAAGCTTTGAGTGCTATGTGTATAAATATGAAAGTTTAGGTTTGAGATATATAAATACATAAGAATTGTGTGGCTATGTATGTAAATGACGGTACTCTAAATTTAATTACGAATAGATACTATGCAGAATATGATTGCAAACTAAATAATTCCTGTTTGCTGCACCAGAGAGAATATGAAGAATTTAAGATAAGGATAAATGCATTGGTTGCAAAAGCTACAAAGGTGCCTGCAGAAGGTTGGATTATGAAGGATGGAACCCCATGGCCTGGAAATAACACCAGAGATCACCCAGGCATGATTCAAGTTTTTCTTGGCCACAATGGCGGCCATGACGAAGATGGCAATGAACTTCCTCGTCTTGTTTATGTCTCAAGGGAGAAAAGACCAGGTTTCCAGCATCATAAGAAGGCCGGTGCAATGAATGCTCTGGTAATCAAACTAAAGTTACTTCTTTTAGCTTTTTTCTTTATTTAAAAAATTAGTAAAGTACCAAACTTGTTCTCTGACTATTTACATTGGGGCTATTTTAGTCCCAAGGATTATAAAAGTGCTAAATTATTTTCTAACCTTTTTAATGGGGGTCAAACTAGCTATTGAGGACTATTTTAACACATATTAAAAGAGTTTGGGGACTAAACTAATGCTTGTAATAAATTTTGGGGCTGAAATGAACCCTCAGAAAAGATGTAAGAGATCTTTTTTAACACTTCTTAAAAAATGGACTGTTGGCTTCAAATTGAGTAATGCGTCAAAATAGTCATCTGATTGTTTGCTTGGGATAATTTTAGTCCTTGAATCTATAAAAATGTCAAATTAGTCTTCGGACTCTTTAAATTGGGGCTGAAATAATTTTTTTGGGAGACTATTTCAGCCCATATTAAAAAGGTTTGAAGATTAAATTGATATTTTTATATACTTCGGGACAAAAATAGTCCCGGTAAAAAATAAAGATACCATTTTGACACACTTCTCGCTTCAAATTTATCTAATTCTCTGGAGTTTGCAGATTCGTGTGTCAGCAGTGCTTACAAATGCACCATTTATGCTCAACTTGGACTGTGATCACTATATCAACAATAGCAAGGCTATAAGGGAGTCCATGTGTTTCTTAATGGATCCTCAGGTTGGAAGGAAAGTGTGTTATGTTCAGTTCCCCCAAAGATTTGATGGCATCGATAAGAATGATCGATATGCAAACAGGAACACCGTCTTCTTCGACGTAAGTTGCATGAATCACTTTGAGTTTTTTATCTTTCTTTTATTTTTTTTGTAGTGTTTGTTGTGAATTATGCAAAATTTAATTCAAATAGTTGAGAGAAAATAAGATAGAGAGAAGATAAATTTAATTATAAAAAATACATATCAATAATTTTATGCATATTCTTCTCTTTGATTTTTTGTTGTTGTCACTGTAGTTTTAACCATAAGTTTGATTTTGGAGTTTTTATCATTTTGATCTCTCTAAAATGACCTAAAGTGAGAAACTAGGGCAGCCTTAAAAAATGCAGTAAATTCTCTAAAACATTTGTAATAAAATAATTCACAATTATGTAATTTCAATTTATTTGTGACTGAGTTTACATAAGGTAGTGCTTTGTATGGTAAAAATTAGGCTCCACAACTTAATGTTGTTTAGAGTTTGTGGTTAGAAGTTTGGTTTAACTCGAGCAGGATTTGGTGAGCTCTGTAAGTCTAGATTTAGTTGTTTCTGAAACAATTAATGAATGTGAAGGACTTTTGACCAGGAATGAGCATTCTGTATGTTTGAATGAATCTATTTTCAAACTGATCAAGCTGATTGCAACCAAAATCCGAAATCAGAAATTTGAAAAATCAAATCAGTCAAAATTTTGATAAGACTGAATCGAAATATAATTCAATTTAAACGGTTCGGTCATGAACAAATCAAAATTTTGTTATTAGTTCGAGTTCGGTTATGAATAAACATCAAGAATTACATATCTTATCTGTATAATATCAATTTAATTTCATAAATACCTCTTTTAATTTTAATTTTCATTTTGACAGTTTCTTCGGTTAAATGAAAATAAAAACCAAACCAATAAACAAAAACCGGATGTTGAGATTTTAAAAACAACAAATTGAAATGCATTTTTTGAACCAAATTGAATCAGCTAAATTTTTTTCGGTTTTGTTCGAGATTTTTAGGTTTTTGACCAAATCATGCATACCCCTACATTTGACAAAAAAAGGATTTGAAATGAGTTGATAAGGTGAGACCAGGCAGTAGTACCCAACTGCATGGCTCAACCATTCTAATTTATTAGGTCCATTGTATAATAATTTAGGAAGATTTACATGCATAGTACTCAATTCTTATGTATTTACATATCTAATGCCTAAACTTAAATTTTGGCATGCCTACCACCTTACCTATGCATGTAAAGGTGTATTTCTCATTTAAAAAGTTAAAATGGTGGTATTTTTGATGTGACATAAATGTAGAAGAAATAAAATTTAGGTGTTAGAAATGTAACTACATAGGAATGGGGTGGTATTTATGTAATTGCCCCAATCATTTATCGGCTTTTTTCATATTTTTTCAGATCAATATGAAAGGATTAGATGGAATCCAAGGTCCAGTTTATGTGGGAACTGGTTGTGTCTTTCGCCGTCAAGCTCTCTATGGCTACAACCCACCCAGAGGACCGAAAAGGCCAAAAATGGTGAGCTGCGATTGCTGCCCGTGTTTCGGCAAGCGGAAGAAGAAAATGTACAACAAGAATGGCAGTGAGCTTCCATCAGAGGGAGGTGAGGTTTTCCTTGCTTTATCTTTTACCTCCTAATTCTTTTGTATTTACATATTTAACATCAATATATTTCTTCTTACATTTATAACACCCAAATCTCTTATGTTCAATAAAAAATCACTATTTTAAATTTTAACGGTTAAATTCACCTTTCATGTAAGATGGCATGTATGTAAAAATTGAAGTTTGGGTGTTAGATATGTAAATATATAGGAATTGAGTGGATGTATGTAAATCTTCCTTTCATACATACCACCAAATTCTTATGTATTTACTTTATTTTTTTACATTTATACCAGTCAAATCTATCATATCCCATAAAAGATATCACTATTTTGAATTTTGAAAGGTGGAATTCACATTTTCTTTCATTAATTATGGCGGTGTGTGTGTGGGAATTGAGTGGTATCTATGTTAATCTTCCTTGTTAGAAGTGTTTGAACTTGAACTCTTCTTATGGAATTTGAACAGGAGTTGATGAAGACAAGCAGATGCTGATGTCTCAGATGAATTTTGAGAAGAGATTTGGACAATCTGCAGCCTTTGTGACGTCCACTTTAATGGAGCAAGGTGGAGTTCCCCCTTCTTCAAGCCCTGAAGCTCTTCTCAAAGAGGCCATTCATGTCATCAGCTGTGGTTATGAAGATAAGACAGAATGGGGATCAGAGGTAATTTTTTGGTCTTTGGGGCTTTTTATTTCAGAACAGTATTTTCTATTCAAGAGTCTTATTTAAATTATAATAATATCATTATTAAATAGGAGAATTTACATACCTAGCACACAATTCTTATGTATTTACATATCTTACACCTAAATTTTCATATTTATATATAGAGCACTTTGATGTCATAAACCTATTCATGAAAATGTGCATTTCACTTTTACAAAATGTTAATACTGTAATAGTGATTTGATTGTGTTTTGTGTACATATGAAAGTTTGGGTACGGGATATATAAATACATAAGAATTGTGTGCTACGCATGTAAATGCCTCTAATATTATTATTAAATAGAAAAATTTACATACGTAGCACATAATTCTTATATTTTTACATATATCACACCTAAAATTTCATATTTACATACATAGCACTTCGGTGTTTTAAACTTATGCTGGAAAATGTGTAATTTACCTTTAAAAAGTGGTTATAATGCTATTTTTTATTTGATATGAAAGATTTTAATGTTATGTAAATATGAAAGTTTGGTGTGAGATATGTAAATACAGAAGAATTGTGTGCTGTATGTAAATAAATAGTGTCATGAAAATTGTTTAATTTTACTAAATTCTGATAAAACTGAGACTTTTTTTTCGCCTTTCAAGATTTGTGTGTATAGAAACCCGTAACTTTGTTAAATTCTATGAATGGTAGGATTTAAATAATAATGGAGTTGCAAATGGCATTTATCAAACTAAAAGAATTTAAAGTCTCCAAAATTAATTTAGCATGATTTAATTTAAATCTCTCTTACATCCTTGCCTAAAATAGGAATATCAAACAGCCGCCTAGTCCCTTAGATCTTGGTTGGGATCAATTTTATTTTTCTTTTTATTTTTATTATTTTTAATTTAAAAAAACATTTTTGTTTGGAGCGTTCTTACATGTATTTATTTTTTATGTTTTAAAACAAATAATATATTCTTGAAAACACTTGAAATGACATTTAGGTGTTTTGAGTGTTTTACAAAACAATCACATCTCTATCAACACATCTCAAACATGTTTTACTTCAAATCAAAACATACACAAAACAAAATAAAAAAAATAGAAAAAAAAAGCAAAAGTGATCCCAAATGGCTCCTTTATTTTTCTAAAAATGAATTAATATTACAACAACTTCTAGAGTATATTTGTGGCGGCTGTTTATTTGTATAATGGTGCAAAAACAGATTCTTCCAAAGCTAAAGTGGGTATTATAGATTCTTGCTCTTTTCTCTTTTGAAAAAGTCACATAACTTCCTTTTACAACATTCACACTCTTATGGGGTTTTGTTTTAAGAACTAGTTTTCAACATACAAATTTGTAAAAAACAATAATAAAAAAATTACATACCAACCAATTCTTATGCATCCACATATCTATCACCTGAACTTTGATTTTGACATTTGTACCATGCTGGTCCTTCTATCTCACACTATAAGTATCATTATGTTAACTTTTAAAACTGAAATAAACTTTTTCATGCTTGAACACACTTCCTATGTAAAAAGTGAAGTTTAGCTGGTAAATATGTAAATATATAGGAATTGGGTGGTATGTGTATAAATCTTCCTATTATTGTTGTTGTAGTATATTTAATAATCTAATCTCTCGTTCCATTAATTTAACAATGTTCTCTTACTTTCAGAGTAAAAAATAAAACTGAAAGTGGCTTTATTACCCCCAAAATTGAAACTCAATTCTAATCTTTTAATCGGTCAAATTTGTGAAAAAGATGAAATTCTAATCAAATAAACACTTGAACAGACTTCTAAAATTGAGATTCAATCATTTTCTAACATGCAGAACAATAAGTTTATTTCATTATAATTGTTTGTGTCCCAACTCAAGAATATTTCATCAATTTTCCAATTAAATTTTCCATATTACACGTTTCAGATGAAAATTTTCTTATGTAAAAATTGAAGTGTAGATGTTAGTTATGTAAATACATAGAAATTGAGTGGTAATATGTAAGTTTACTCATGGCACCCAATTCCTATGGATTTACATATCTAATTCCTTCTTTTTTACATTTATACCACCCAGATCTTACATATTACATAAAAAAAAAAATAGCCCGACTTTAAATTCAAGAAATTGAAATACGTTTTTTTAAAATAAACCTTTTTCATCATGTAAAGTGGCATGTATGTAAAAAATTGAAATTTAGGTGTTAGATATGTCAATACGTAACAATTGAGTGGAATGCATGTAAATCTTCCTAAAAGATAGGAAAAAGCTTTTGCAGATAAATCCTTAGCCTCTAAAGTTGAAATACTAATTTCATCAACTTCTTGCTGAATTTCACAGCTGGGATGGATCTATGGCTCAATCACAGAGGATATCTTGACCGGATTCAAGATGCACTGCCGCGGATGGAGATCCGTATACTGCATGCCCCACAGGCCGGCGTTCAAGGGATCTGCCCCCATCAATCTCTCCGACCGGCTCAACCAGGTTCTCCGGTGGGCTCTCGGTTCGGTTGAGATCTTCTTCAGCCGGCACAGCCCGGTCTGGTATGGCTACAGGAACGGCCACCTCAAATGGCTTGAACGCTTCTCGTATATAAACACCACCATCTACCCCTTCACCGCTCTCCCTCTGCTTGCTTACTGCACCCTTCCTGCTGTCTGCCTTCTCACCGGAAAATTCATCATGCCATCCGTAAGTTTCATACCAATTAAATTATGGAACATTTACATATATACCACACAATTCTTATGTATTCACATATCTAACAATTAAACATTCATATTTACATGCATATCACTCAAATTTTTAACATTACAACAAAAATATCACCATCACTATCGTTTTAAAAGTGAAATACTCATTTGCATACGTAAGTCTATGACGCCAATGTGCTATTAGTGTATATATCAAACTCTGGGTTTTAGTTATGTAAATACACAATAATTTTGTTATATATATCTAAAATTTCCATTGAATTAATGAAGATTTACAAACGTACCTCTCAATTCTTATGTATTTATAAATGTAACACTTGACCTTCAATTTTTTCGTACATGCCACCTTGACACCTAACATATGCATGAAAAGTGTGTTTCAATTTTTCAAAGTTAAAATGATGATATTTTTATGTGATATGAACATTTTGGTTGGCATAAGTTAAAATGATGATATTTTTTATGTGATATGAACATTTTGGTTGGCCTAAATGTAAAAAGTTAAATTTTGGTTTTAGATATGTAAATGCAGAGGAATTGGGTGCTCTGTATGAAAATGCCACTTAAATGAATTTCTAACAAATTTATATTGAAACTAAATGATCAAAATAATTATGGGAATTTATTTGCAAATCACACAATTCTTATGTATTTAGATATCTGATACTGAACTTTTTATATTTACATATTTAACACTCAAATATTTAATATCACGCAAAAAAATATCACTTTTACTAACTTTTTAAAAGTAAAATACATATCTTCATGTGTAAATTTATGACACCAAAGTGTAATAATGTAAATATCAAACTTTAGGTGTTGATGTGTAAATACATAAAAATTGTGGTATGTATGTAAATTTTCCAAACAATTTCTTGACTTTTTATCTATCAACATTTTCGTCTGTGCTCTGTCTGGTGTTCAATTTAGTTTCTCAACTCTTCAAATTTGAATTTATTTGGTTTTAGGCTAAACCTTCTTGTCTTTTTAGATAGAAATTGGTCGTGCAAAGCTTTCTATGACAGCATGGGAAATTTACGTACACACCACACAATTCTTATGTATTTTACAAATCTAACGCCCAAAGTTTGATATTTACACTTATAACATCTTGATGTCATAAACTTAATGTATGAAAAGATGTATTTCATTTTTAAAAAGACACTGATGATGATACTTTTGATGTTATGTTAAAGATTGGAGTGGTATGCACATAAATACAAATATTTAGTGTTAAATGTGTAAATACACGAGTTGTGTGGTATGTATGTACATGCCCCTTTGGATTTCTTGGAGTTAATCCATTAATTTAATGTGATGGAGTCTAAAAAGTATTTATTGCTCTAATGTGAAGTTTTTTCCATCAATCCTTGATCAAAGTAGTGTCAAAGTTGATGTTGGACTAAATTGATTCGAACTTAGTGAGCTGAATAATTGATGGTAGATTTACATAAATGCCCCTCAATTCTTAATTATTTACATATCTAACACCCAAATTTCAATTTTTAATTACAAATGTTTCATAATTAATTTGAACATCTAAAAAATTTTGAGACTGAAATGAAAACACCTAAGAAGTATTAAGATTCATTTAATCTATATATGCTCTGTCTATTAATATTTGCTTGCATCATAATGCAGATAAGCACATTTGCAAGCCTCTTCTTCATTGCCCTCTTCATCTCCATCTTCGCGACGGGGATCCTCGAACTGCGGTGGAGCGGAGTGAGCATCGAAGAGTGGTGGAGAAACGAGCAGTTCTGGGTCATCGGCGGCGTCTCCGCCCACCTCTTCGCAGTCGTGCAAGGCCTGCTGAAAATCCTCGCCGGAATCGACACCAACTTCACTGTCACTTCCAAGGCCTCCGATGATGAGGAGTTCAGCGAGCTCTACGCATTCAAATGGACCACTCTGCTCATCCCTCCCACCACCATTTTGATCGTAAACATTGTCGGAGTTGTGGCTGGAATATCAGATGCCATAAACAATGGGTATGATTCATGGGGACCGCTTTTTGGGAAGCTCTTCTTCTCCTTTTGGGTGATCGTTCATCTCTATCCGTTCCTGAAGGGGTTGATGGGGCGGCAGAATCGGACTCCGACGATCGTCGTGATCTGGTCGGTTCTCTTGGCTTCCATCTTCTCATTGCTGTGGGTGAGGATAGATCCATTTGTGGTGAGAGCTGTAGGACCAGATGTGAGGCAATGTGGGATCAATTGCTGAAACTTACAGGTGATGCTGATACTCTACACAGATTGTTGTGTTTTGACATTTTGTGAAAGTTTTGGTTGTATTCTATATTATGAGAGTTTCATACATGTGATTAATGGTGAGAGTGAAGTTTTCATTTTGTTGTGGTTTATACTGGAGATGAAATGTGTCATATGGAAGTTTTAATGGACAATTGAAAAAAATATTGTTGAATTGATACGCCAACAATAATGGTGGAATGAACTTGTTGTCTGAATGTTAGAAAATGATTGGAACTCATTTTTAAAAGTGTGGTCAACTGTTCTTTTATTGGTAATTTGATCAAAATGAAAAATGTGAGTTGGGTTTTTATCGTAAATTTTGATATTTGATTGCGAATTTGAAAAATGGAAGAAAGCGGGGGTTAGATTTGTAAATAGCAATGTTTCGAGAGCTGTGTAATTGGCCCCCCTTTTTTTAAAAAAATTGGACCGTTAAAAGATATTAGAATTGAGTTTCAGTTTTGAAGGCAAAAACGTCAGTAAGTTTTGTTTTTTTACTATAGTAATAATATGATATTGTTAAATTAATGGGATGGGAAATTAGATTATTAAATATATTACAATAATAATAATAATAATTTATTAAAAATTTATGTTAGAATGAGTAAAAAATGGAACTCACGCGTATGAGGGAAGTATAAATTATATTATATTTGTGACTACATATTTTATTGATGCTTGTCATGTTCTTTCCCACACCTATGCTAGCCCTCTCATGGACATATAAGTAGACCATGGAACAAATAAAGCAAGCCTACAAGGGCTCATATACAAGGGCTCATAAATAAATATGTATTATATATAGTTTATCAAAATGTGTGCTGATGAGCTCATTGCTCTTGACAAGCCCATGGAGCATGAGGATGTCAATCAGAAAATTCTTGATGATTTTGATGAAATATTGTAAGTTTGTCATCAACATTGTCGACGTGCCATGGTGATTACCTTTGATGAACTACAGGAGACGTTGACAAGTAAAAACTCTTGATTCATCTCTACTACAACTCTTCACCCTTCTTCACCATTACGAACAAGACTACTTTTTTATTTAATATTGGAAATTTCAACAATTAAAATAAATGTCCAATATCGGATGGGTGGCCCTATCTCTATTTTTCAACATCATTATATATGGGGAACATCTCTCACATCGTTCATATATGAATTTTTTTGCAATGGTGTTATGTTTATTGACATTTTGATATATATTTTCATGTATTTTTTTCTGATGAATCCACCTTATAATTGTCATCGGCTTCAAAGCAAACTCAATGACAAAATTGTCCTTTGGTATCATGTCAATCAAATGCAAGACTTACAACAACTAAAATGTTTGACAACTCAACATAGCTTCTTTAGACTAATGCCCCCATGTTACCATTGAACTAGGTGGTCTCTCTATTCATACTGCTTATGAAGTATTTTATGATATCGTGATGGATGATAATCCTTATCACAGATGTAAGTTTAAAATACATCCTCATATACTTTTCATTAAATAACATTTCTTTATCTCTAACATGAAAATAATATCGTTTATACCTCTAAATTAAGGCATCAATTGAATACTTACCAATATCTTTGTGAAATCTTCAAATATAGGGAGACTCTTTTATTATGATGAATTATGGATGGTGTGTAAGGATGAATGACTTCTTCTATATTGAATCCTTTCAGGAAGTAGGGGCACACAATGTCCGTGGATTATGTTAAAATCATACTAGCATTGTGCGGAAGAGGCAGAAAGAAAGAGAGAAGAGTAACTCGTGGCAAGAGAGAGAGATAGAGAGAGACAACCTCTGACTTTTTTATTTTTTTACATTTTTCCCCTGTTTATAAGCCCTAAAGTGTCTTTTTATAATGATATAAACATATATATAAAATGTATATAATGTTAAGTTTTATCCAACAGCTTTATATTATGTTCAACACTTTATCATAGTCAGTAATTTTATGTCATATCTTGCAGCTTTATGTCATATCCTATAAATTTATGTCATGTCTCACTATATAGTTGAACTTGACAGTTTGACAATTTGGTAGTTCGGTAGTTATGCAATTTGACTAGTTATCCAAATATGCAGTTCATCCATTTCAATAGTTAAGTAGTTTGTCAGTTTGGTAGTTGGAAAGTCCAACAACTTCAACATTAGGTTGTTTGACTAATTCTTTATCTATAGTTCAACCACTTCAGCAATTAAGCAGTTTGTTGGTTCCACAGTTAGGCAATTTGACAACTTAACAATTCTGTTGTTGGATAGTTCAATAGTTGGGTAATTAGATAGCTAGTCAATTCAACAATTAGAGAGAAGTGTAATTAAACACCTGGGCAATCTCAACAATTATACAGTTAGGCAGTTCAGTTAATTGTCAGCCAGACAATTCAACATTTTCGTAATTCAATAGCTGGTCAATTAGACAATTGGTGAATTCAACAAATTAGTAGCTGTGCAATTAAGAAATCTGCTAGCTAGGAAGCTCAAAAGGCATTTTTAGGTTTATTTCTACCAAATATTTTTCATTAATAACTTTCTCAAATGTTATGACCACTTCATCCAAATGGTATTATAGATGAGGGCATCCATTATCTTCCACTTTTAGGCATCTTGTTACCAACTCTCTTCTCGAATTATCATACTTTTTTGAAGTTTGTCTTTAGTTCATGCCAATGAAACAAAATTCATATGCTACCCTTTTTTAAGTCCTTTATTAACACTTTCCCTTCTCTTAAGATCATATTTTATGAAGTGTAGACTAATCACTAGTTATATTAATGATTATAAGTATCATGTCATTTAGTTAACCACAAATTATATGTGTATATAAGTTAATGCCCATGGATTGATGGAGTACAAGGAGTATCTCGAACATGTGATAGAGAAGGGAATATATTTTTAATGCCCATGGATTGATGGAGTACAAGGAGTATCCCGAACATGTGATAGAGAAGGGAATATTAGGGTATATTCGAGGAAATTACGGGTGTACTAGAAATATCAAATCAACAATCCCTAACACCATGATAAGGGCCTCAATTCGAACAAGATCAATTGACGAGTACCAAACACCGAGTACGAGTTGTCGAGTACCAGTTCCCAAGTACCAGATGTCTAATATCGACTGTCAAGTACCAACTACCAAGTATCAATTAATCTTGCACTGAGAATGAAGGATAAGCTTTTCATCATTCGGTCTCATCTCCTCAAAACAAGATCATCTGCACCAACGGAAACAATGCCATACTCTAGTCAATTTAGGTCATTATCATATCTTTATTCAGCTTAAGTAACTTTTTGTTCTGATAATGGATATTTAAAAAATTATACTTAATGGTTTCTCTCATCTCATTTCCCCTTCTCACATATGTAAGTATAGCTGATTTTTTGAAAATTTCCATAAATATAAAATCATGACTTTTTATTTTGATAATGGGAGAATACAATGCCTTCTCTTTTAAAGATATCTCTCATCCCACGTCACCTTTTATATATGTGACTGTAATGTATATTTTGAATATTTCCATCATCATCCTATAAAAATAAATCTCAATTTTTTTTTTCCATTCATGTCTCTATATTATTGTTCTTGTGCATTCCCTACTATTTTCTATATCATCAATCATCTCTCTAGCCCTAAATGCCATGCTTTCTCGTGCTTCTTTGAACTACTTAGAACTTTATAGTTTTGATTGCAAGTATTATGTATGGCTACAATCCTATTCCTGAAAAAAACTTGAACTTTGTTCCTCATTTTATATATTGACAAGTGACCTGACCCGCAATTACACAGTAATTTAACTTCAAAAAGATGGCAAAAACTTGACCTAATTTATATTTAGTGGCTAGTGTGTAAATTTGATATGTTATAAAATTTAGAAATTTTTATTAATAGTTTATACACTAGAGGTACTACACAAGTATATGTATCGTTTTAAGTAATATATAACATTTTTTAAAAACACAATATTGATCCCACAAAGAAGCAAAGCAAGAAATGCCTTAGGCTAATTTTAGTCTACCACTATCAGGACTTAGTTTAGAATGTCTATTAAAGTGGTTTTTATAATAACAACACCTAAATGAAAATCTTAAATCTAAAGATGGTTTGAAAAATTTTGAGATGGTAAAGACTACCCTTCTCATGCAATGACATTGATAATGTGTAGGAAAGAAATACATAAAATATAATCTTGTCAGCGACAAATAGGAGCATACCTATTTTTTACCTCTTCCAAGCGTTAAGAACATTGAATAATCTAAAGTTGGTGTCGACGTGTATATTTTAACATCATTTTTGGTGATGTCTTTCTTTCCTTTTAGTGCTTAAAATCTAGCCATAAGGCTTTTCCTTTGACTATCCTAGAAGACTAGAGATGGAACCCACTTATATAGAAATTCAAACCACCTCTTAGCTCTCTTCAAAACGCTATTTGGCTTGTCATAAATCTCCAGCACTTGGAAGGTTAGAACAACCTTGTGAGGATTTGAGGATGAGTTCTCATAAGGTTTAGAAGCCTCAGAAACACGCATTACGACAATCGTACATTCGTGCATGAATATCACCATTCAGACGGTTTAATAATAATAACGTATAATCTCTCTCTCCCACGCCTCCCTCTTCTCTCTCCCGCTCTCCTTTCTCATGGTAGCCAACATAAAAAAAAAATCTCTTCTCTCTCTCTCTCTCCCCCATCCTTCTTCCATTCTTCCCCTCACCTCATAGCCACCTTTCTCTTCATCTCCCTCTCCTATATAAGAGTCAACTCACTTCTTCTATACCTCAAGGTAGCCCCTTTTTCCTCTCCCTTCTTTTTTCACCGGCAAACACCCTCCAGCAAACCCCCTCCGGCGAGCTTCCCGCCTCGGTCTTGTATGTGCCCCCCACCTTTTTTTATTTCTTTCTTATTCATGTATATACCTAATAACAAAAAAAAAATTGAAAATTTACATGCATGTCAGTCACTTTCTATGTATTTGCATGAGAGAGAGAGAGATTGACATGCATGCCACCCAAATTTCATATCACTTGATTCTTATATATTTCTACATTAAAAATCTAAACTTTGATAATTTCATGTATGCCACTCATGCATTTATATTTATAACATTTCATTGAAAAAGAAAAATAAAAAGGAATTTAGGTGCATACCACCCTTATGGTTCCAAAGAAAAGGATGACATTTGCATGCATACCACTCAATTCTTTTGTATTTACATAACCAATTTTCTTTAACAAAAAAAAAAAATTTTTTAAAAAAAAAAAAAAAAAAAAAAAAAAAAAAAAAAAAAAAAAAAAAAAAGAATTTACATGTGTACCACCCTATATTTTTTCATGTTTATGCATCTATCACCTTAATTTTCATATATTTTTCTTATTCTTCTAGAAATTTACACCTATGCCATCAATTCCTTTGGACATACATGCATGTCATTTAAACTTTCATATTTCCATGCATGCTGCAAAACACTTTTGGATTTACCCATCTACCACCTAAGCTTTTATGTTTGCTTGCATGCCTATAACAAAATAGACTCCATGTTTACATGAATGCTACCTTGCCCCCATTGTGGTTGCATGTGCTTATATGCACAACATTTAAACTTTCATGACTACATGTACAGTAGCTTATGTTTTTATGTATCTGCACGTTCACCACTTTAACTTCTATGTTTACGTGAAAGTTGTCTTGCTCTTAGACGTTTACATATGATCACCGACTGGGCTTCTTATTTACATGCTTATGTTATTAATTCGTGTGAGTGCTAGCCTACATACTTACAAATCTTATATATCATCATGTTTGCCACTTAAACATGTTATCTAAATAAGGTAACTTAGTTTTATATGATTAACCACCTCAAACATAGGTGTCACCTTCACAAAGAAAAGCTTAAAATAATTAAATTTCAGTGTTACATAATTTGATATTAAAAATATTAAATTTTGCGTATGTGAAAATTACATCTTTTGTGTTACGTATGTGATATTAAAATTTAAGTCTTAAGTGGGGGCTGGCGTAGATAAATAGGAAATTAAGGGGTATTTTTTTTATTTAAATAATAACATAAACTTTAAAAATTCATAACTTGGTGTAGAAAAATGTTAAAAATAAAATAAATATACCCCCGTGCTCAGTAAATAAAGGGGAATCATGTGAACTAAAAATTAAAAATATTTGCTTTAGTTATTTAAATGGATTAACATTAAAAATTCTTATTTTTGAACTAAAATAATTCTATAAAATAAAATAAAATTTTAAAAAATACAAACTCTTACCTGGTATTTTAATTAACACATGAGTAGCAATTCAACAAAAAATTTTAAAATTAATTGGCTTGAATTAAAAGAATTATGAAGTTACAGTCCCCAAGGGTAAAATGGTAAATATGGAATCTTGAACCCCAATAAAATTTTAGGTCAAACCAAAGGATGTTAGTATTGATCGTAATTGACTCTCTAAGACAACTGAAACACAAAGAGTTAAAGGATAGAAATGAACTCATGATATTTTATAAAAAATGGTAAAAGTGTAATTTCTCCAATTATTGAGTGTTGGAAGACGTTTAGGTATGAAAGATTCTCCACTGAGGGACTTGAGAATGGAAGAAAATAATTAACTAATTTGAAGCCCCAGATTAATAGTTAAACATGATACAATCAAGGATTAATATTATTTTACTTAACTTAAATTACAAATTTATCCTTAATGATCTATGAGCTTGATAGTGAGTTAGGATCGATCTGAAACTATATAAAGGGATTAAAAAAAAGAACATAATTTTTCATAAACACTATAAGCTCAAGTACAATTAAGAGAGAGTAAATTTCCCTTAAGTAATTAAACTCACCCCTAGGACGATCACCCATCCAGGCATCAAACAAAATAGTTGCTAACCTACTTATGAGTAAATTAAGATATACTGAGCATAACTTAAAATATATTAATTCAGTTTGGATGGTGTAATTAACAGTCTAGCAAGACCAAAAAGAACTAAAATGATATAGAAGGTTCCAAGTTCGTTTAGAGTAATTCTCTGGACATCTTTGGGAGATTCCAGATATTTTGAAGAAAATCATCCTGAAAACACAAACGTTCATTGAAAATCAGACGAACCCCAGGGTACCCACCAAGTTATGGTTCGAGACTCGATAATTCACACAAATCAATAAAAATACTTCATACTACTTATCCTACATTAACAACCCAATGCTCAAGGGTTTAAGTCTTTCATAAGGTATTTAAATCCTTGGGAGCGAATGAGGATATTTGTTTTTGCCATATATGGATCATCAAACTTGCGTAATTCTGAGGTATATGTGGCTAGGGCAATGAAGATAATGTTAATGTGTTCTAAAACGAGCGATACAATGTAGGATTTTAGAATAATATCTCTTACCTCAAGGACATTTAATAAAAGGAGAGTATAAGGACCGATGATACTATTTGAAGACTTTTGAGAAGAAGTTTGCCCCTCTCGATACTCTTAGGTTGCATGTAGTCTTAACTCGATTAGATTGGTTAACATGTAAACCGCACCTATCTACAAAATATTTTAAACAAAAGTCTCTTTCACATGATAAAACTGTGTATGCATGAAAATTAAATTCAAATGAAAATTTTTAAATGTCCACGGTTAATCACTTGAATCGAGGTTAGGACTGCCCTCCATAGAAGATTGGGTTGGTAACTCTTACTTAAGGTCGGAAAGCACACAGTCCAGCTTCGAACCTCCACCTTTACTCATGTCTTACACTCAGTTCTGGTCTTCCATATGTGAATACGGGTTTTCTTTTTACTCGTGTTTTGCTACGACTCAGGTTTC
This sequence comes from Phalaenopsis equestris, assembly GCF_001263595.1. NCBI lineage: Eukaryota > Viridiplantae > Streptophyta > Magnoliopsida > Asparagales > Orchidaceae > Phalaenopsis > Phalaenopsis equestris. The sequence goes on from NW_018165352.1 coordinate 31,600, forward strand.
ATCTTTTCTATACTGGATGCTTCCGTTTATTTCTCTATAATTTATTTAATTCCTGCAAATATATTTTGCTTTAAGATGCTAACTATGCAACCAGAGTAGCGAGAATATGACGGGTACACATTTATATTTTATGCACTACAATTTTATTTATTTAATTTAGGACATATTTTTTTTAACCTGCATTTATTTACCTTGCTTGCAGAATTTTTCAAAACTGAAAATTACAAAACTATTTTCAAAATTAAACAACATTTTTAAAATACAACAACAAAACAAAAAAAAAACTTCATAATACGTCATTTTGAATATACGGGAGTCCTTCGGATGAGGTAACCCACGGTTATTAATGAGATCTCCCTAGTTTAAATGAGTTTAACAACTCGTTTAGACTAAGTAAATTCAAAAGAAAATAGTGGTACCAAAATGTGAGAACCGTGGGATCGTAACCGGTGTCGCTCAATTTAAATTTAACCACCCACCCATAATATTTGAACAACAAAACTTGTCATTGAAACATATACGGTAAAACTTTTTGAACCTTAGACCTTAAGACTGTCGCTTCAACGAGAAGCTTGGAGCTAACATCGTGGGCAGCATGACAAGAATATATAGAAGAATATATTCGAGACAACAAACAGGATTTTCATCAGCAAATCTCTTCTTAGCTTAAACAACAAGTCATAGGGTTTCAAGATAGTCCGTCTAATACTGTGTAACCTTAACTCATCTTTTAGGATTTTGTGCAATCACATTGTGCAATTTAAGCCCTAACTCGACTTGGGCTCCGAGATTGTCATTTGTTACGATATAACCCTCCTATCTTTCAGATTATTTGTATGATTATGTCATGCAAATATAAACCCTGAATAAAAAAAAAACTGGCAGGATGAAACATGAAAAACATCTTTTCAAAGTTAAAGCCAAATAAATAGGATAGCTTGAGAAGTCACCAGGGTTTCTCTCGGATTAGTGACATCTCTCACCTTTCATTCCTTTGGATTTTTTAAAATAACTGTTCAACTTTTGATCCATTCTCTTTTGAATTTTCAATGTCCAATCTTGAAAACTTAAATTTAGAAAATCTTAAAGGCAAAACCACTAATCTGAATTGAGAGTATTCTTAAGCGGCTTCGGTCACTTAAGATATAATTAACTGTAGGGGCTTACCTCTATAGGGAACTTTCGAGCCCAGCTTAATATAAACCCTATTTAGTCTCCTATATTAAATAGAGGAATTTGTTAGTCAACATGAACGGTTTTGTAGACCAAAACGCATGTCATAGATCCTTGAATTTATGGGAGTCCTTCAGCGGTTGTTAACGACATCTCCCTAGTTTAAATGAGCTTAACAACTCGTTTAAACTAAGTAAATTCAAAAGAAAATAGTGGTACCGGAACAATGAAAGAAAATAGTGATAATAGAATAAGGGAACTGTGAGATCCTAACCGGTGTCACTCTAATCAAACTTAACCCCCCATAATACTTGAACATTAACAAAACTTGTCATTGAAACTGTTGACCTCACTTTTGGGGGAGGGTTTTGGGTCTTTCCTTTAGTAACTAGGATCTAGCCTTAGGATTTTCCTGAAGACTATCTTAGTATCTTAGAAATGGTACCCAACTTCTCCTTAGACATTGCAACCAAATTTGTGTTCTCTATGTTGGTTCGATATGTGATCACTAGTTTTTAATACAAAGATTAGAGATTACATAAGGGATTCCTGATGAGAATTCCTATAGAACCTTTGGACCATAGAAAAATCTTGCACTGTTCTACTCCTTTTTTTGGACTCCAATACATTGCATCATCATTCATAATTGTTATGATCATCATAAACATTACATTTTCTTATCACAATGTTGCAGTCATTACATCCATGGGGCTGACCAAAATTATTTGAACCCAATTTCTCCTAAGAATATCTCACTTGAGTGTTCTAATTCTTCAAAATTTCTCAAAATTGCAATTGAATCACACAACCCACTTCAAACCATTTGATTTTATCATTTAAACAATTTGATACCAAAAAATTGCAAAAATACCCAATTTTACAAAAAATTACCAAAATGCCACTCACGGACAAAAAATTCTCAAACTTCCAAAATTATTTCAAACACCCCTGAAATCAATCTCCAAATGAATCCAAATCAATTTAATTGGTCAATGATCAATTTCCAAAACGGTTGATCAAGAACAAAAAATTCGACAAAAATTAAATTTGACGCATTTTTACTCGATCGCCAAAAAAAAAAAAAGTGCTCTAAACGACCATGAATGACGAAGCGGGCCACGCGAGCGTGTTCGGAACGCCGACTTCACCTTTGGAGGACTTTCATTTTACTGGGATGGTGCATTCGACGGAGAGATTTAAAATAATAATAATATTATTGTTATTTTATTATAAAAATAATAAATCTTCACGCATGCGTCTCTTATCCTTCCCTCTCTCTCTCTATAATCTGTTATTATTATAAGTTAATAATATAATATAATACTATATATATATTATTTTAAAACCTACGCATGCATCATTTCAAGTTTACTAT